>NC_056453.1:35175950-35479013 GCF_018296145.1 Oncorhynchus tshawytscha
ACAGTGTCTTTCATATAACATTTCTATGTTTTACAGGGGCTCATATTCAGTTCTTCAACTTCTCCTCTGAAGACAACCATGATTTTTTAGAGGTGCGAAATGGGCCGCAGCACAGCAGCTCTCTGATTGGACAGTTTAGCGGAAGTCAGCTGCCGCCCAACCTGCTGAGTACAACACATGAGACCGTGATTCACTTCTACAGTGACCACTCTGAAAACAGGCAGGGATTCAAACTAGCCTACCAAGGTGAGGTGTACTTCATTTTCATCCACCATGTCTAGCATGGTTTCCCCTCACCTAAAAGAGCTTGGTTTGTATTGGTTTCAATTGACAATTTGTTGGCGCTAGGCTTGGATGTTGTTTTGGGGCATTTGTGTCAAATCTGTGAAAGAATCTATGGGAATGTCTGATGTGAAATCCTTATTGATACTGTTTTTATCTGTCATCTGTTGATATGGTTTAGCTTTCTTTTTAGGATGATTCAAGGTTAAATGCAAAATAGATGGTATGTCAGCTTCAAGGACTTAAGTACCTGTCAGTTAAATTATCTGAGAATCTGCCCTCTCCGGATCATTGAGAGGTTACTCTGTTATGTTGCTTCTCCCGCCTGGACAAAGCATTCAGAATCAATGGAGAGCGGCATTTAGATGTTGAGTGCACTTTGATGTTATGGGGCTATTTTGCTTCCACTGGTCCTGGGGTTCTTGTTACGGTCAATGGCAACTGTAGCTGTTGAGTGCATGGCTTCCACTTTTCAAGAGATAACCCTGTGTGTCATCTTCTTCCACATATAGGCCAGAGGGTTCATATCCTGGCTTTTCCTCTTCTCCTCTTACCAAAAAAAACACCACATCTCATTTAACAATTGCTCTCTCATTGTACGCAAAAAGAATGTGAACTTGATCGTCAATTTCCAGCACTGTCAAGCTTCAATAGATTTTTGGAGTAACGTTGCTGTATTTTTTAGGTTGAAACAGAAAAGTTTATTGGTTTCCTGGCATCCATTCTTTGTTGTTGGCATTATGCTTGAAATAGACATGTCATAGTGACATTTCGTGAAAATGTGTCTGACAGGTGTCATGTGTGTTCCAGTACTGTCTCAAAAGGTTAAGTGGGATGGGTCACCTGTGGGCTGTTGACGACAGTCCACATAATTTGTTTGAACATTTCTTGTTGAAATATGTTTTATTTTGTTGTGATGTATGTGCATTCCTGTTATAAGAAATGTATTTTTATTGCATAAGCTTGTAACCACAGTTTTTTTTCTGACTTTCTCTCTTGCGTTTTAGCATATGAATTGCAGAATTGCCAAGACCCTACTCCATTCCCTAACGGATATATTATTAATAATGACTACAATGCTGGCCAGTCAATAACTTTTGAGTGCTTTCCTGGATACGTTCTGATTGGACATCCTGTGCTCACATGCCAACATGGAATCAACAGAAAATGGAATCATCCCTTTCCCCATTGTGAGGGTGAGCATGGGTTAATATTATACATAACATATATTTTACCAAAAGCATCAATGGCTTCTTTGCTTCATTTATCAAACTATTTTAGAATGTGTATTTGTTAGGACATTTTTATCAGCCCTATACTAGATGTTATTATAGAACCCTCGTAATACTGTTGTGAAGTTCTGTTATACTGTATGAAAAAAGGCAGCATTTCCCAAAACTGCCTCTCATATTACTGCCTTTGAAAACTGCTCCAGTTGAGACCCACACTACTGGGACATGTGCTAAATTTCTTCTGCAGTGAGCAGTGTACGAGCTGGCAAAGGCTTACTCAATCAATACCTGCAAAGATTTGTTAGAGCTGTCCCTCATTCAACGACACCTTTCAGCGTCATGGTATTGTGTTTTGGAGGTGTATTTGGTAAATTGGGTTCTTGTTGAAGTTATCACTGCATCCCTTTTGGGTTCAAAGTTGTGCAGGATTTACTAATCCTAGATACCAGTGAAAGAGACACTTACCATGATAGTATAACACAGTATGGGGTTTGCACTGTTGTCAAAACTGCTCTTGTGATTGTTGCTCATAATATTTAATCTACAAGTAATACAGTGTACAGATATTTGAAATGAAGGTTCAATTGGTGAAGAAATGTTCTTAAGATGTTAGCAGACAAATAACTCCGATCTACTTAACATCAATTTCTACTATATGCTCTACGTTTATTCAGAGCAACTTACAGTACTGAGTGGTACATTTAATACTTTTTCCCCCTGTTCTGGTCCCCCGTGGGAATCGAACCCACAACCCTGGCGTTTCATGCGCCACACTCTACCAACTGAGCTACATGGGACATACCCTCTGTGATGATACCACTCTGTCTTGTCTTCTACTGCAGCTCCATGTGGCTACAATATGACAGCTCAGAATGGTACCATATTCTCACCCCAGTACCCAAATGAGTACCCTAACTCACAGGACTGCACCTGGCTTATCACCGTGCCACATGGACATGGTATTTACATCAACTTCACCCTGCTTCAGACGGAGCCTGTCACAGATTACATTGCTGTATGGTAAGGGATTAATGGTTTCTCACAAGCCCCATCAGTTCATAATTGGCTGATATGTCTTTTACTGTGAATAACTACCATGTACTTCAGAGCACAGGACGAGCAGTTTGACGTTTATTGGAATGAGTCTTGTCCTGAAGGCAGAGCTGAGCGATGTCTGCTAGATGGGGCAGTCAAAATTGTCTGTATTGTAAAAATTCAAGAAAAATAGCTTTTTGGTCTTAATTTAAGGTTAGGGTTAACACTCAGTGTGGTTAAGGTTAGGGTCAAGGTTAGGTTTAGGTTTAAAAATCCGATTTTATTTTAGTGACCACCCACTGGGCACAGACGTCAGTTCAACGTCTAGTTTTGTTTTATATTTAGTTGAATTGTCATTGAACATGAATTCAATGTGCAAATCCAATTAGTTTTCCACATTGATTCATCGTCATCAAATAATTTGGGGGGGTTGAGATGATGTAGAAAGAATGTTGATTCAGCCCGTTTTTGCCCAGTGGGCACACTGCGGAGCTGCCTCCAGAACAAAATTCATGACGAAAACGCTAACCTGCACAGGAAAACCCAGAGTTATACTGTAAATACAGCAAGATAGGAAACAAATCAACATAGTGCCTTTTTATTCCTTTTACTAGTGAATATGTCACAATATAATAAGTGCATGCCATGGTTTAATCTGCAGCACCCGAGAGTGGATTAAAACTATGTATTTCAATGGGTAAAATACACACTTTCTGCCACAATACAGCCCTCTGTGAGTTACATGGATAATTCATCTTCAGAAGCCATTAAAGGAGGCCAGTAGTCTGTAAAGTCATCATTTTTTGCTGTTTTCATTCAACACTGTCTGTAATGTAATGGTTTTTATATGAACGTCAGCACAAATCTTGCTATAGATTTGAGAGCAAATCAATTCAACCATGCCACACTGAATTTCTGGACATTATTACAATGTTTAATGTGTGTGTTATAAATGTAATGCTCTTTCAATGTCTTCTGGCCTCTTCCAGGGATGGCCCTGAGCAGAGCTACCCACAGCTTGGGATTTTCAGTGGTAATACAGCACTAGAGTCAGCCTACAGTTCTTTCAATCAGGTCCTTATCAAGTTTCACAGTGACTTCTCCACAAGTGGATTCTTTGTCCTCAATTTCCATGGTCAGTTTCTCTTCCAAAAAAAAAAAAATGTTGTAGCTATAATGCATACTGTTACTGCTAAAGCTTGCTGATTCCCTGTTTGGAAAATATTTCAGAAATAAAGTGATCTCATGTTTTTACCCTGTGACCGGGTGAATGTGGTCAATTGTCCTCTAACAGATTGTATTTATTTGTACAGTGGAAGTCAGAAGTTTACATACACTTAGGTTGGAGTCATTAAAACTCTCCACAAATGTCTTGTAAACAAACTATAGTTTTGGCAAGTCGGTTAGGACATCTACTTTGTGCATGACACAAGTACATTTTCCAACAATTGTTTACAGACAGATTATTTCACTTATAATTCACCACATCACAATTCCAGTGGGTCAGAAGTTTCCATACACTAAGTTGACTGTGCCTTTCAAAAGAAATCAGCCAAGACCTCCACAATTGTAGACCTCCACAAGTCTGGTTCATCCTTGGAATTTCCAAATGCTTGAATGCACCACTTGCATTCGTACAAACAATAGTATGCAAGTATAAACACCATGGGACCACACAGCCTTCATACCGCTCAGGAAGGAGACGTGTTCTGTCTCCTAGAGATGAACGTACTTTGGTGCAAAAAGTGCAAATCAATCCCAGAACAACACTAGGACTTGTGAAGATGCTGGAGGAAACAGGCACAAAAATATCTATATCCACAGTAAAACAAGTCCTATATCGACATAACCTGAAAGGCAAGGACAAAGCCACTGCTCCAAAACCGCCATAAAAAAGCCAGACTACGGCTTGCAACTGCACATGGGGACAAAGATCGTACTTTTTGGAGAAATGTCCTCTGGTCTGATGAAACAAAAATAGAACTGTTTGGCCATAATGACCATCATTTGGAGGAAAAAGGGGGAGGCTTGCAAGCCGAAGAAAACCATCCCAACCATGAAGCACGGAGGTGGCAGCATCACATTGTGGGGGTGCTTTGCTGCAGGAGGGACCAGTGCACTTCACAAAATAGATGGCATCATGAGGAAGGGAAATGATGTGGACATATTGAAGCAACATCTCAAGACATCAGTCAGGAAGTTAAAGCTTGGTCTCAAGTGGGCCTTTCAAATGGACAATGACCCCAAGCATACTTCCACAGTTGTGGCAAAATGGCTTAAGTACAACAAAGTCAAGGTATTGGAGTGGCCATCACAAAGCCTGACCTCAACCCTACAGAAATTTGTGGGCAGCAAGGCGAGCAAGGAGGCCTACAAACATGACTCAGTTACACCAGCTCTGTCAGGGGGAATGGGCCAAAATTCACCCAACTTATTGTGGGAAGCTTGTGGAAGGCTACCTGAAACATTTGACCCAAGTTAAACTATTTAAAGGCAATGACACCGAATACTAATTGAGTCTATGTACATTTTTGATCAACTGGGAATGTGATGAAAGAAATAAAAGCTGAAATAAATCATTCTCTCTACTATTATTCTGACATTTCACATTCTTAAAATAAAGTGGTGATCCTAACTGACCTAAGACAGGGGATTTTTACTAGGATTACATATCAGGAATTGTGAAAAACTGAGTTTAAATGTATTTAGCTAAGGTGTATGTAAACTTCCGACTTCAACTGTATTTGCCCATCCCTTTATCTTGTGTGATTTCTTTGTTTTTTATGTTTGTCAGATAGATGAAGTGATAGAATACGTATCCATAAGTATAGTATACTGTGGATTATGTGATTTTGGCAAATTACTTAATTCTTTCTCTCCTCCAGCCTATCGTCTAAAGAAATGCCCACCTCCACCAACAGTGGAAGAAGCTGAAATAGTATATGAAGATCAAGATTATGAAATAGGTAAGTTTGTACCAGAGAGATGGTCAACACTGGGTTATATAATTCAACACAGAGTTGCAGTGGGACGTCAGATAGTGACCCTATGTGATAGTGACCCTATTCCTATGTGACTTTGAATCAAAGAGGTATAGCATGCTGGAGTGTGAACCTTTATTTGAAATGATCTTGGACAACCATGTTAGGAGTATATAGCAGGCTGTTATGTAATACAGCTGTTGGCATTGTCTCGAGAGACATAAACATAATATCCAATGTAGGTTTCCATCAGACGTTGATGATATCACATCTGCTATAAGACGTATGAAATCATTATTTTGTCCAGGAGACGTTGTGAAGTATCGCTGCTTCCCTGGATTTACCCTGGTAGGCAACAGTGAGCTTACCTGTAAGCTCAACTCTCATCTCCAGTTTGAGAGTCCTCCGCCAACTTGTGAAGGTAATGGAATGTTCTGACCTTTTTCTGATAATTTTATTTATTATTCCATTTATAACAGGATGTGAACTTTCAGCTCAGATACTTCCAGTTATCTGCTTTTACAAGCGTATTTACCTGCCTGTTTTTGTTTATATCTGACGTTCTACCCTTGTTTCTTTGTATCCTTCTGATGACTCCTTTATACGACACTATTACTAGACATTGTTCCAAGGTGTGCATCAGCCTGTTAAAAAACAAAGTGCAGCTAGAGTGTAGCTAGAGTCTCTGTGACTATTTGAAATCAAAGCTCTGACTGAACGTGAGTCACAGATTGAATGGCTTATGAATGGTGTGCATATCATTTCTAATTATAGTGCCAATGTGATGACACAGATGGAAGGCAGCAGTATGGTTCCATTAGCAGAGCACAAAGTACATTTTCTAGAGAGATATGGAGATAAGCGCAGCAGAGTTTCCTTAAATGTTGTAATTCCGTAATGCAGCTATGGTCCATTCGGTTTGTTTTCATTATCATTTGCCCACAGGGTAGAAGTGGAAAATGCCTTCACGTTATTTCTTGCCATAGATCACTAACCCTGAGCTCATTTGGATTTAGCAACCTGGAGAAGTTCAAGAGAAGTACAGTTGAGGTGATAAAGATGTGTACTGTAGCAGTAACTAACTATTTCTCATTTGTCTGCATGTGTGTGTTGTGCGTTTAGCCCAGTGTCCTGCAAATGAAGAACGCTCCTCCTCATCAGGAGTTATCCTTAGTCCAGGTTTCCCTAAAAACTACCCCAACTCTCAGACCTGCTCCTGGGTCATCAGGGTTCAACCTGCGTACACTATCTCCATCTTTGTGGAGATGTTTCAGAGTGAGAAGCAGTTCGACGAACTTGAGCTCTTTGACGGTAATTTCCTCTTCCAACAGCCAAATAAGTCATATGCTTGTTTTATTTTGTTTGTTTTAAAATGTTTATGCCATGTCAGAGATGATTTCATGTTCAAATGCCTTACAACAAGCACTGTCATATGTGAGTGTTACTTTTGCTCTGTTAGGACCATCTGGCCAGAGCCCTTTGCTGGTGGCCCTTAGTGGAAATCACTCCACACAGTTAAACTTTACAAGCAAGACCAACCACCTTTACCTGAGATGGTCCACTGATCATGCAACCAGCAAAAGAGGATTCAGAATCCGCTACACAGGTTTGTAGTGCATAACAATATGTTTCAGTTTGTGAAAAGGCTTTAACGCCCATGTGCTGTGGGCATGTCTATTTCTACTAATGCATCATCATTCGTATGTTTCATAACAGACACCAAATGAAACATTTGAATTACAGGACATTCAAAAAGTGGGACAGAGCCATAGCTTTTTTTCTCTTGTATGGGTGTCAGAGAAGCTTAGACACCAGCCTCTGTCCTCTGAGGCAGTTGCTTTGGATCCAATGTAGGTCAAAGAGTGTGAGGCAGTCAGACTTTTACAAGTTAGCCCTCATTAGACTGTATACCTGCAGGGATCCTTTTGCAAGTCCTCCATAATAGAGGTCAAAGATCCGATAATGAATTTGGCTGAATAACCGCCATGTCCGGTGCCTCAAACCGACATTTCCACCAATGACCAAACATGATATATAGCTCACAAAGCCCAGTGGCAATGATTACTCTCCATTTCTTCTCTCTTCTTTTCTCGCCCTCTGCATTTTCTGTTGCTTTTCTTCTCTCAATTCATTTTAGTCGATAATTTTGCCGTTCCAGCCCCTGTGCTGGTTATTATTACAGTTTGTTTCCACATGTTTCCCCATTTATTCAATTTGCCATCCCTTGTGCGAAAAAAATGACTCGGTAAAAAAATTGTTACATTGCATTGAGGCCTGACGTGTCAGAATGAGTGATGGTTTCTGAAGGCTTCAGAGTGGCTTCCTCAGTGCTGTCAAACTATGTAAAAGTATTTTTAAATAATGCATGGATGTTGAACACAGACAGGGTAATACACCTCCGTTTGATCTTTACAAAACTGCTTTGGGAGTGAAGAAGTCTTTACCCAGCCAAAGGATTTTTCTCTTTGTCTTAAACAGTCCATTGGTCTTTCATCAAAGTAAATAAGAATGATGCCTGGAGTTTTAACATGAGGTCTAATCACCTAGAACCTAGACTTAACCATTTAGTACTAGTCATCTGGTGGATGGATTTAATCTAATGTTATACTAATATAATGTAATATGAAGTACTAATGTATATCTAGTGTATATCATTAATCATTTAGAAGGAGGAATGATATACAAAACACTTAAATTGCTCCTTTCTTTTCAATTTAGCTCCTTATTGTAGCATTAACGACCCACCTGGAAATGGAGGGGTGCTTAACCGAACAAGAGAGATCCCAGGAAGCAATCTGCAGTACTATTGTTATGCTGGCTACAGACTAGTGGGGCCCAGAAATTCCACCTGCCGGTTACATCCAAATGGACTGTATCATTGGGATACCCCAGCTCCACTATGTCAAGGTAATGCAGAATGGCGAATGGCATTTACAGACTCGAGGGGGATTCACTTTAATGTCTGGTGAAAGTCTTGCAATTGTGATTGGGCTCCCGATCTTGTCACAATGTTGACATGTGTTTGTGGAATTGTGATTCATTGTCTATTTATTTTTCTCCTTGGTCTTCAACATAGCAGGCTACAATTCATGAATATTTCTTAATATCATAGAAAATATCTTAATGAATAGATTCTGAGAAGTCTTTTAACAAACTTTATTCAGAAATATATAATCATTGACAGTGATGTAACTGACCCTTTCTGCATTGTGTTCACTAGTGTGACAGCCCATTGCTGTAATGAGGTGTATATTTGCATAAAGGAATAGAGTCTAAGATGGAGCTAATTACTTCTGGGAGTTTTATCTTTAATGCCTGTTTGCGATAGAGCATGCAAGACAATTATCTATTTTTAAGGTACAAAGGAAACTGTGTCCACTCATTTGTGGTAAACTACAGGTGGGTAACTAGTGAACAAAACAAGATAGCTGTTTGTTATCCTCACTAAATCTGATAGGAAATTATCATTTGATATGATGAGATCGTCTGTTCAAATTTGCACTGTATTCTTAAACATGGTATTCGAACGGTAAGCGTGGGTTTAAGCAAGTGAATGCCACAATCTTCAACGGTAAATTTCTGGTTTCCATTGTACTCTAATAGTTGGTACATACTAACAGCATAGGTACATACTTTGCTTACTTCCTCTTTATCCCTCCCATTTGAGACACAAGGCCACTATAGTCAGAACACAGAACACTCCTGTGATGAGAAGTGTCCATAGTGTCTACTAATTATGTGCCATAATTTCTGTAAGTGCTGATAGTAATCCATTCAGCTGTTCTTAAGGTCATGGAGAGGCAGTGGAGGATTCTGGCTTCTCTGTTTAATCAAATCAAAACAAATGTTATTAGTCACATGCGCCGAATACAACAGGTAGACCTTACAGTGAAATGCTGAATACAACAGGTAGACCTTACAGTGAAATGCTGAATACAACAGGTAGACCTTACAGTGAAATGATGAATACAACAGGTAGACCTTACAGTGAAATGCTGAATACAACAGGTAGACCTTACAGTGAAATGCTGAATACAACAGGTAGACCTTACAGTGAAATGCTGAATACAACAGGTAGACCTTACAGTGAAATGATGAATACAACAGGTAGACCTTACAGTGAAATGATGAATACAACAGGTAGACCTTACAGTGAAGTGATGAATACAACAGGTAGACCTTACAGTGAAATGCTGAATACAACAGGTAGACCTTACAGTGAAATGCTGAATACAACAGGTAGACCTTACAGTGAAATGCTGAATACAACAGGTAGACCTTACAGTGAAATGCTGAATACAACAGGTAGACCTTACAGTGAAATGCTGAATACAACAGGTAGACCTTACAGTGAAATGATGAATACAACAGGTAGACCTTACAGTGAAATGCTGAATACAACAGGTAGACCTTACAGTGAAATGCTGAATACAACAGGTAGACCTTACAGTGAAATGCTGAATACAACAGGTAGACCTTACAGTGAAATGATGAATACAACAGGTAGACCTTACAGTGAAATGCTGAATACAACAGGTAGACCTTACAGTGAAATGCATACTTATGAGCCCCTAACCAACAATGCAATTGAACAAAAAATAAGAGTAAGAATAAGAAATAAAAGTAACACGTTATTTAAAGAGCAGCAGTAAAATAACAATAGCGAGACTATACACAGGGGGGGTACCGGTACAAAGTCAATGTGCGGGGCACCGGTTAGTTGAGTTATAAAAGTAACTTTTATACACAGAGAGCAGCAGCAGTGTAAAGGGGGGTGCAGATAGTCTGGGCAGCCATTTGATTAGATGTTCTGGAGTCTTATATCTTGGGGGTAGAAGCTGTTTAGAAGCCTCTTGGACCTAGACTTGGCACTCCGGTACCGCTTGCCATACGGTAGCAGACAGAATAGTCTATAACTAAGGTGGCTGGAGTCTTTGCCAATTTTTAGAGCCATCCTCTGACACTGCCTGGTGTAGAGGTCCTGGATGGCAGGAAGCTTGGCCCCTGTCATGTACTTGGCTGTATGCACTACTTGGTGTGCTTGGACCATGTTAGTTTGTTGGTGATGTGGACACCAAGGAACTTGAAGCTCTCAACCTGCTCCACTAATCCAACTTAAACGTAAGGTTGTGATCAAAGTGGACAAGAAAACAGCCTAATTGGTCCCACTGCTTTTACTGGAACTTTGAAGACATCTACTAGCTTGAATTGTTCTCGAAATATGTTGCTTTGTTGCTTTTGTAGATGTTCCTGTTGCTTTGGAAGATGAAATTCTAATTTGAATATACAGTTGCAGGGTGAGAAATTATCATTTGATGAGAGTATAATTTTTTATATTTTCATATCTTTCCATTGGCAGCTATATCTTGTGGAATCCCTCAGTCTCCTGCCAATGGTTCATTCCATGGTTTCCAGTACACAGTAGGAAGCAAAGTTAACTACGAGTGCAATGAAGGGTACAGGATGGAGACAAGTTTCTCCACGAGCGCCGTCTGTCTGGAGGAGGGGACATGGAGCAATGCTGCACACCCACCTCTTTGTTTACGTGAGAAAAATAACCCTTTGTTTCTATGCCAACGGTATGTTAAAATCGCCTGCCTCATTGAGCCACTGCAGTCAATGCATGTCTCATTAACATCCTCCTTAGAGAGTAATTTGGAGCAGGTAACGGGTGAGCAATAATGACTAGATTTTTGCAGTTAAGCACTCACACAAAAGAAATGGTAGGATGCAACCCCGCCTCCTCAGGCCTGCATTACCAGAAACACTCTCGGCAATCATATTTAAGTCATTTTGGGACATGACTGTTTAAATGACATGTTCATACTACAATGAGTGTGATTTATGTGAATAATATATATATATATATATATTTTTTAATGCTCATTATACTTTCTAATTTGCTTTGGCATTTCTCAGTTTTATTAATAGAATGTAATACTATGTATATACTGTAGGACAAAGACCGATAATGTACACATCAAAAGACTTAGAATATCAAATCACTAAAGTTGGAGAACGTAAAGGAAATGGATATTTTTTTCTCTGTCATGTCTGTATTTTTGAGTGTGTTCAGAATGAAGGCCAGGGTCACGGTATTCCATTAACTCTGGCCTGTTCTCTCTCCCCCCACAGCGATCCAGTGCCCTAACATTGAGAGCGTGCTCTCAGAACACATGGTGTGGCGGCTGATCTCGGGGTCACTGAATGAATTTGGAGCTCAGATAATGCTGAGCTGCACTCCTGGCTTCTACCTCGGAGGACAGAGGACAATCAAGTGCTTAGCTAATGGAACCTGGGCTGGAATTGAGGAGAGGTCTACCTGCAAGAGTAAGATACATACTGTGCATGTACCACAAGGCTGCAGTGCTTAGAGTTATAGAAAATAACATTTAAGTAATTTAGCAGATGTTCTTATCCAGAGCAACTGACAGTAGTGAGTGTATACATTTTCATATATATTTTTGAATACTGGTCCCCAGTGGGAATCAAACCCACAACCAAGGCTTTGTAAGCACCATGCTCTATCAACTGAGCTACACGGGAAAGATTATAATTTGTAAGAATGGAGTGCAAGATACTTGACATTTCGAGTATGAATAGTACCTTTTTCTAATTACTGAGAGCAATTTCATTGTCTGACCGGGGCTGTAATTCAGACTGGCAGTTAATAAATCTGAAATCCTCTGTGCCTCTTTGTGGCACCCAGTGTATTTCTGGACCATAACATGTATAATCCCCAGGATTTGGTGTAGTAGCTGGAAAGTCGTAAGGAAGTATCCAAACTTGCTATTTGTTTTGATCACAGCTCTACCTATTTCCTTTACTTAAACATGTTGTGTAAACAACTGCAGTGGTGATGAAGTAATCATGGAAAATAGCCTCTGCCTAATTAGAGGTCAGAGGGAGAATGTAAATATTTTGATTAGCGGGGACTTAATATTTAATGTGTTTACATGCCATTGTGTACATGCAAAGGCACATTGGCCTGGGCTTTGATTGGGTGCATTCAGGAGTCCCTGGTGTGTTTTCTGATCATTCCCTGGGTACCTCCTTACGGGGAAGACATGCATTATGCTCAGGGATGGAATCTAAGGATTTTGGACACTGGCCAGCTGGGCTAATAGAATAGACCATTATTTTTACTAGCCTGGGTCCAAACTCTGTCATGTGAAACTTAAAAAGAAAACATTTTACTAGCTGGTGGGTTAGTTGGGGAAATGTTCTGATAGCCCGGTCAGAAAAGTACTAGCCTCGGGCTTGCAGGATAGCTTCATTTCCATCCTCTATATGCTGCATGAGTACTCATTTTCATCAATAGCCAATGTCCTTACATAATGTAATGTTTAGTGCATCCTTTCTATTATGTGGTGAACCAAACTGTATGTGAATTTAAAGATGGTGAATGCACAATGACAAACAAACAAGCATACTGTTGCATTTGTTAGAATGGTCTGACAAAACAAAAAGGACAATATATAATGAATGTTAGCATAACAGTCAGCAAAGTGTGTTTACATAAGGTAGTTGGATATCTAAATGTATTGTAACATTTACAGGTAACTTGTGAGGGCTGAGTCAATCAGCTGCTGTAAGACAAGACGTGCCACTTCCCCATTTAGTGTTTGAGTACAAATACACCAGTGGAGGCTGGTGGAAGAAGCAATGGGAAGATGGGCTCATTGTAATGCCTGAAATGGAATCAAGGGAATGGAGTCAAATGTGGTTTCCATATGTTTGATGGGTTTGATATTCCAGCCATTACAATGAACCCATCCACCTATAGCTCCTTCCAACAGCCTCCACTGAAATACACAATTCTCTGCATGCCTTTCATTCAGGGATATCTAGTCATTGTAGATCAAAATGCTCCACTAATCAGTCCTTATTGTGGAATTTGTTTCCACTCAGGCACAGTGGCGTGCAACCAAGTATAACTCTGTCTCTGATTGTCTGTGTCACTTCCAGTTATCTCGTGTGGGGACCTCCCCTCTCCTCCCTATGGCAACAAGATAGGAACCCTGACTACATTTGGCGCCACAGCGATCTTCATGTGTAATACGGGATACACACTGGTGGGGTCACATGTGAGGGAATGTGGGGTCAACGGGCTCTGGAGCGGAGTGGAAACCAAATGTCTTGGTACAGTAGAAATGTTTTTTTTTTATGATTAAGATTTCTGTCTTCTCATCCTGGATGAGCTCCAAAATTGTATCATCCTGGATGTCCCCCAATGTTATGATCTTGGACGAACACCAAATGGGGTAGAGCACCTTTATGGTTTTCAAATCATTATGCCAGAAACACATTAAGATTCCTCAGGTTACAGTTGATCCGCTTCAAACTCTTGAAGGTCAACCTCTTTAAGGTAATTTCGCTTCAATTACCAGTGTCCAAATTTGATGTAGGGTAGGCAACTTCTTATACTGACCATTCTATAATTAGATTTAATCTGACCCCAGCAGTCAACTCCAAAATGTCTGTAAAAAATGAAGATATATACTGTACCACCAACATTATTATCAATTAGATTATCGATAAGATAAAATTATCGAGGCAGTTCTCACCACAAAGACATGAATTATCAGGGGAGGAAAGGATCAAATGTTTTCATATGTCAAAGTGCCAAATGGTTATTACAGTCCTGAGACCATTTCAAATATGTGTGTTAGGGAATAGAAAGAAAGTTTGCATCTCAAATGTACTCGTTCATGCAATCCACACTGTCTCAACTATTTCAAGTATCATCTAAGAACTGAAAATAAGATGCAGGTATCTGGTTTATTCTCCCTTCTAGCTGGCCACTGTGACTCCCCTGATCCAATCATCAATGGTCACATAAGTGGAGGTGGCTCCAGTTATCGTGACACTGTTGTCTACCAATGCAACCTTGGCTTTCGCCTTATTGGAACATCAGTTCGGATCTGTCAACAAGACCACAGATGGTCCGGACAAGCTCCTGTTTGTGTTTGTAAGTGGATAAACTTAAGTTTTGTTATTGCCTTCATCAATTATTCCTTAATGATCAGAGATTTACAGGAATTCTCAATTCTCAACCCAATCACCATCACTAATAATTGTGTAAAACAATTTTTGCTCTCTCTTGGCTACCTCTACTTTTTTTCAAAGCCATTACCTGTGGTCACCCTGGAAACCCAGCAAATGGTCGAACTAATGGCAGTGAGTTCAACTTGAACGATGTGGTCAACTTCACCTGCAGCACAGGATATCAGTTGCATGGTGCTTCAAGAGCTCAGTGCAGGATGACTGGGCAGTGGAGCAACCCTCTTCCAGTTTGTAGAGGTAAAACACAGTAACAAATACATTCAAAGCATTTCAGGTATATCCATTTAATTTGTGGGTAGAGTGCATACTTTATTTTGTATAGATAGTTTGTGCATGTCGATGGCTCACAAAGCAAATATATTTTACTCATTGTGTATTAAAGTGGAACTGACAGAATTTGAACTACTTTGCAGATATGAAACAACACATTCATAATATCAGTCAAAAATTCCCAGTTTATACTACAAAAGCAACTTTACGAGAGGTTTTAAAAATAGGTTATATATGACTCAACATTCCTTGAAGTACACGAAGGTATTGTTGGCATAATAGATGGATGCAGTTCACTGCTTGATTAATATAATTCACCAAAACATTTATGGTTATTCTAAAAAATATTGCTATCAGGTTGTAAATCACAGCTGGCCTGGTACATTTTTTACTGCCTCCATTCGGGATGCACCATTTCAATGACTCAATATTTTGGACAAAAAATGACGAATGTAACTGACTGGGAATGTCAATACAATTAAACTAGGAAGGGCAGTGATCACGTCAGTCATAACGTGGCTAATAAGCTAGTGTATCTATTTATGTAGCAAAAAACACGGAGCCAAACGTTAGCTAGCTGCTAGGAGGATGTCATGCAATATCATTGGAGGAGTGGGTGGGTGAGTGACTGACTTTCCCCCCTCATATCGTTTTTCGGTGACTATACACAGCTAAAGATGAAGGTGTCATTTGCTTAACTAGCAAGAACTTGAACGACTGTTGCGCAGTTAACATATCTCTTGCTTTCGCAAATTCACTCTCGTCTGAGTGTGCCAGAGCGCAGAGTATCTGATGAATTTATGAACTCGCAACACCCGCTGAATATGCGCGGTGTCGGTAAACAAAAGTAGTAGTTAGTCATGAACGCTCTACATAGCATGTAAACAGCCTAACCAGCTATGCTACAACGAGCAAAATGGTCAGAGTGAGGTGTTCTCTCATTTGTGTCTGGAAGTAGCTAGCTAGTAAGCTAGCCAACTTGCTTGGTTGGGACAAGAAAGATTGCATTGACAGGCAAGCTGCAGAAGGACCAGTAGGATATAATTCCCCATTGGTTATCAGTGAAATTTGACGGGCAACTAGCTGAAAAGTTCGAGAGTTTATCTAATGTTCCTTCGTTACATTTTAGCTCATCTTGCTCTGGCTAAAATTAGTTGTTGATCTTCTTGATGTGCATAACGGATGGAGAGAGAGCCTACATTTTCATAGTTGTTTGATCAATAGGACTGTAAAGTTCCCAAATGTAATGTGACAGAATGTGCAGATATCCATTCAGGTGTATTTTGTGGCTTTTGCCGAATGCGTTCTAATTTCTAAAGTTGCGCTGTTGCTACTGCCTGTAAACACACAGTGTTGCCAACTAATTTTCAGGGTAAGTTGCTTGAGGCAGGTTGATTTGTTGCGAAATGACGTGATGTCATTGCGTTGAATCCACAATAACGTTACTCAAATTGACTGGCTATCTCGGCAAAAAAATATGATTTTGACATTTGTTCAGGTACAGACTCCCACTCTTTTCTGTACAATTTTGATTGAGACATGTTGATTAATGTTATAAGTTATGTTCAAGATCAAACATTCGTGACCAACTATATTCATTGGGTGTGTCTCGTCGAAGGCATATACTACTGCTGCTGCAGTCAGCC
Organism: Oncorhynchus tshawytscha; assembly: GCF_018296145.1. Classification (NCBI taxonomy): domain Eukaryota; kingdom Metazoa; phylum Chordata; class Actinopteri; order Salmoniformes; family Salmonidae; genus Oncorhynchus; species Oncorhynchus tshawytscha. Next base: position 35,192,463 of record NC_056453.1, read on the forward strand.
AACAATGAGTTGCAATTTTTTGAAATTGCTGCTGGCCTTCTGCTGACGTCACTCACAATTCACTTTTGCAGCCAGGCACGTGTGTTGTGACTGAGTGTGTGACAGAGAAAATCGTTTTTGTGTCATTTAGACGGAAAATACGTGCGTTTTAACGTTTGAGTCACTTTTCAAAAGTTGCTAAAAGTTCCAAATACATTTTTAAAAGTAGCTCAATTTGTTGCTAGGTGCTGTTTGAAAAAGAAGTTGCCAGGGTAATCTGAAAAGTTGCTAAATTGGCATCACTGAACACAGTCCACTTCAAAGTGAATGGTGGCAAATGGCTTGTTTGCATGAAGGCCTACTGTAGCTCTAATTGGCTATGGCGTATCGGTCTGCATGTTTTGGAAAAATTACTTGTGTCATGCAGAAAGTAGATGTCCTAACCGACTTGCCAATACTATAGTTTGTCAACAAGAAATTTGTGGAGTGGTTGAAAAATGAGTTTTAATGACTCCATCCTAAGTGTATTAAACTTCGACTTCAACTGTATTTGTATGACTAGAATAGTCCTCCATGTGGAAAAAGCAAGGGAAAACAAGGTTAAAAAAAGTATATATAAAACAAAAAAGAAATAGCCTCCTTCACCTGCCACAACAATGGTCAGTCACTCCCTCCCTCAGACTGTTCAATATTCCTACAGTATGTCAGTGTGCCCCCTGCTACCTCACCCTGCAGTATTCCTACAGTATGTCAGTGTGCTCCCTGCTACCTCAGCCTGCAGTATTCCTACAGTATGTCAGTGTGCTCCCTGCTACCTCAGCCTGCAGTATTCCTACAGTATGTCAGTGTGCTCCCTGCTACCTCAGCCTGTAGTATTCCTACAGTATGTCAGTGTGTTCCCTGCTACCTCAGCCTGCAGTATTCCTACAGTATGTCAGTGTGCTCCCTGCTACCTCAGCCTGTAGTATTCCTACAGTATGTCAGTGTGCTCCCTGCTACCTCAGCCTGTAGTATTCCTACAGTATGTCAGTGTGCTCCCTGCTACCTCAGCCTGTAGTATTCCTACAGTATGTCACTGTGCTCCCTGCTATTTTGTAAGCCACTCTGCACACCCACACCCAGGGTTCCAACAATCACCTTTTTTCAAGAGGGTTACCTGAATAATGGTGTCTATTAAAGGCAAGGAACATGCCAATAGCAGGTGCCAATTATCAATTTTGGAGGGGTTTTTCCAACCTCTCTGTCCCTAGGGGTTTAATTGACTGCCAAGGCATTGGCAGCTGTCACTGAGGGAAAGCGATCTGTTTATCTTCCCCTGGACATTAACTTTAGGCTGTTTTTTGTTGAAGGGCAATAGCTGAAAACAATGTTCAGCCAACTCTGAGGCAAGACGTACAGCTTATTATTGTTACTGGGGATTCCTGCCCTGCTGGTTTAAAGTGCAACTGGAGTAAATAAGGAATCTACATTTTTGTGACAAGTTAAACTGAACAGAAACTGCATATCAACCCACATGTATGACATTTCTACACAGTTATTAGAGTAAATGTATGTCAAATGCTATTGACTGTAGAACATCTGTAGTTACAGTACATGAGAGAAGCTGTATATCTTAAAAAGCATGGATGGGTTGTTTTGAAATGAATCCGAACTTGAACAGAAATCCTGCTATTCAAGCTTTCCCATTGATTTCCCTTCTCTTCTCACTCTTGGGTTCACTGTCAGACTTTAAGCATGCGGACGGTTTTATCTTGCAGTGGTAAACTGCTCCGATCCAGGCTTTGTGGAGAATGCCATTCGTCACCCGCAGCAGCGCTTCCCCGAGAGCTTCAACTACAGAACCAGTGTGATGTATCACTGCAAGAGGGCCTTCTATCTGCTCGGCTCATCACTTCTCACCTGTCAGTCAAACGGCCTCTGGGACAGATCACTTCCTAAGTGCCTTTGTGAGTAATATGCTGGGATTGTCTTGCTCAGGGTACAAAAAGTGGTAGAGGTAGAATCTGGGTCCCAAGTGGTGTGGTTAGTCGCTGTTGGAGAATGATTAAAAAAAATAGTGAAATTTACTGTTCGTATAGTGGTGAGAAAGAAAGAATCATTATGGCTGTGCTGAAAATGTTGTATATAGTGTTAATGTTAGTGATGAAAAGGGGTTGTGGAAGTAGTAGTGGTAACAGAGAAGGCATGGAATAAGAAATTGGGGTGTTCAAATCAAATGTTTATAGTAATAACAAGTGTTTGGGTGCTGGGTTCAAAAGGCATATACTTGATAAAAATAACAGACAGTAACAGTAACACTGAAGGCACAAGAAAAAAGTATATCCTGGGCGGCAGGTAGCATTACAGTTTGAGCGTTGGGCCAGTAACCAAAAGATTGCTGTTTCGAATACCCGAGCCGACAAGGTGAAAAATCTGTCGATTTGCCCTAATTTGCTCCAGGGGTGCTGTACTACTATGGCTGACCCTGTAAAAAAAAAAACATTTCACTACAGCTACCTGGTGTATGTGACAATACTACCATTTTTATATTTTTCTTTAGATACATGATGGATATTAAAAAGTATTTCTATCAACTGTCCTCTGAACATTTTCTCTCCATTTCACCTGCAGCTATTTCCTGTGGTGATCCTGGCACACCGCCCCAAGCTATTATGTCAGGTAGGAAGTTCACCAACGGCGCCGTGGTCCATTACACCTGCAGCCACGGCCGAGCACTGATTGGGAACGCCACGCGCTACTGTCAGGAGGACGGACGCTGGAGCGGGCCACAACCTTACTGCTCAGGTATATCCATCAGCATGGTCCTACACTCTTTGAAGAACCTCTTGGTTTGCGGTAGAACCCTTTTTGTTCCAAATAGCTCTACCTGGAACCAAAAAGGGTCCTGCGGCTGTCCCCATAGGAGAACCATATTTGGTTCCAGTTAGAACCCTTTTTGGTTCCAGGTAGAACTATTTTGGGTTCCATGTAGAATCCTCTGTTTAAAAGGTTCCACATGGAACACAAAATGGTTCTACCTGGAACCAAAAGGGTTCTACCTCGAACCAAAAGAGGTTCTTCATAGGGTTCTCCTATGGGGACAGCCTAAGAACCCTTTTTGGTTCAAGATGGCACCTTTTTTTCTTCAGTGTTGCACACTGCCAGGCAGGGAAACCTGAAGGCTCTCCAATGGACAGAAATAACACTGAGTGACAGGTTTCAGGGAAGTCAACCCCAGCTGAAAAAACTAGGGGTTTCTGTGGGTTTTTCAAGTTTTGTAGCTAGAGCTGTAGGAAGCAAGCACTCTGGGTAGAGCCTTGGTAGCCATCTCAGAAAACAATGCTAGAATGACTGATATGCACTGCCTATGGACCTTCTGCAGTGAGTGATGGGTGGTCGTTTGAGCGTTGGATATTTTCTCTCTCCTTCATTAGGCGGTAGTTCCGGGGAGTGTGGTGACCCTGGAATCCCACCTCATGGCTCCAGGTTGGGGGACGAGTTCCAGCTGAAGAGCCTGCTGAGGTTCACCTGTGAAGCCGGCTTCTCCCTGAGTGGCTCGGCTGAGAGGACCTGCCTCCCCAATGGCTCCTGGAGTGGCACCCAACCAGTCTGTGAAGGTGAGTCCCCTGCCATATACGGTGCATTCGGAAAGTATTCAGACCCCTTGGCTTTTCCACATTTTGTTGCGTTACAGCCTTATTCTAAAATGGATCCTTTCCTGGTCCGTGAGTTTTGGTGGGTGGCCCTCTCATGGCAGGTTTGGTGTGGTGCCATATTCTTTCCATGTTTTAATAATGGATTTAATTGCGCTGGGATGTTCAAAGTTTAGGATATTTCTTTATAATCCAACCCTGATCTGTACTTCTCCACAAGTTTGTCCCTGACCTTGCTTAATGGTGTTGCAGCCACCAATTGTGCAAGTTCTCCCACTTAAAAAGATGAGAGAGGCCTGTAATTTATCATAGGTACACTTCAACTATGACAGACAAAATGAGAAAAAAAATCCAGAAAATCACGTTGTTGGATTTTTAATGAATTTATTTGCAAATTATAGTGGAAAATAAGTATTTGGTCAATAACAAAAGTTTATCTCAATACTTTGTTATACCCTTTGTTGGCAATGACAGAGGTCAAACGTTTTCTGTAAGTCTTCACAAGGTTTTCACACACTGTTACTGGTATTTTGGCCCATTCCTCCATGCAGATCTCCTCTAGAGCAGTGATGTTTTGGGGCTGTTGCTGGGCAACACGGACTTTCAACTCCCTCCAAAGATTTTCTATGGGGTTGAGATCTGGAGACTGGCTAGGCCACTCCAGGACCTTGAAATGCTTCTTACGAAGCCACTCCTTCGTTGCCCGGGCGGTGTGTTTGGGATCATTGTCATGCTGAAAGACCCAGCCACGTTTCATCTTCAATGCCCTTGCTGATGGAAGGAGGTTTTCACTCAAAATCTCACGATACATGGCCCCATTCATTCTTTCCTTTACACGGATCAGTCGTCCTGGTCCCTTTGCAGAAAAACAGCCCCAAAGCATGATGTTTCCACCCCCATGCTTCACAGTAGGTATGGTGTTCTTTGGATGCAACTCAGCATTCTTTGTCCTCCAAACACGACGAGTTGAGTTTTAACCAAAAAGTTATATTTTGGTTTCATCTGACCATATGACATTCTCCCAATCTTCTTCTTGATCATCCAAATGCTCTCTAGCAAACTTCAGAAGGGCCTGGACATGTACTGGCTTAAGCATGGGGACACGTCTGGCACTGCAAGATTTGAGTCCCTCGTGGCGTAGTATGTTACTGATGGTAGGCTTTGTTACTTTGGTCCCAGCTCTCTGCAGGTCATTCACTAGGTCCCCCTGTGTGGTTCTGGGATTTTTGCTCACCGTTCTTGTGATCATTTTGACCCCATGGGGTGAGATCTTGCGAGGAGCCCCAGATCAAGGGAGATTATCAGTGGTCTTGTATGTCTTCCATTTCCTAATAATTGCTCCCACAGTTGATTTCTTCAAACCAAGCTGCTTACCTATTGCAGATTCAGTCTTCCCAGCCTGGTGCAGGTCTACAATTTTGTTTCTGGTGTCCTTTGACAGCTCTTTGGTCTTGGCCATAGTGGAGTTTGGAGTGTGACTGTTTGAGGTTGTGGACAAGTGTCTTTTATACTGATAACAAGTTCAAACAGGTTAATACGGGTAATGAGTGGAGGACAGAGGAGCCTCTTAAAGAAGAAGTTACAGGTCTGTGAGAGCCAGAAATCTTGCTTGTTTGTAGGTGACCAAATACTTATTATGCAAATAAATTCATTAAAATTCCTACAATGTGATTTTCTGGATTTTTCCCCCTCATTTTGTCTGTCATAGTTGAAGTGTACCTATGATGAAAATTACAGGCCTCATCTTTTTAAGTGGGAGAACTTGCACAATTGGTGGCTGACTAAATGTTTTTTTGCCAAACTGTGTGTATGTGTATATATATATGTGTGTGTGTGAGATATATATATATATATACATACTGAGCTCATGTGACACTTAGATTGCACACACAGGTGGACTTTATTTAACTAAATATGTGACTTCTGAAGGTAATTGGTTGCACCAGATCTTATTTAGGGGCTGCATAGCAAAGGGGGTGAATACATATGCACGCAGCACGTTTCAGTTTTTTTTTAAACAAGATCTTTTTAAAATTTCACTTCACCAATTTGGACTATTTTGTGTATGTCCATCACATGAAATCCAAATAGAAATCCATTTAAATTACAGGTTGTAATACAACAAAATAGGAAAAACACCAAGGGGGATGATTACTTTTGCAAGGCACTGTACAATTCTGAGTTGGATGAAAGTTCCAAACTTATTTTACCATTCGTAGTTCGTTTTACCCAAGTTCCCAGTTGTCTTGAACATTGAGGGCTGATAAGGCAGTGTCATGGTCCACCCTGAAAAAGTGTCTTAATGACCAGTTCTTCTGCAAAAAGTAATTGGGGAAATTGAGATGTATGCAAGGGTTTTTGCTGCATTGAACCTTCTGAATTTAGGACTCCTTGATGTATGCAAGGGTGAGGAGTCCTACACAGACCACCTACCACTGGTAATGTACTGTATGATAATCATTGTTTTAATGCAGGTTTTCAGAAAGGATAACGCCATCCAACACCTATTATAGTCTATTACCTTAATGCTCAGCAATGTTGGGAGGGATTCGAAAGAGAAGCATCCAGGGTTACTTCTGTTTAATTCATCGTTTGAAAAATGACATGGGAAACCTTGAGTGAAGCCAAGGTGCTTATTGGCACATTCATAAGAAGTATGAAATTATGTGCATACACACATCCAGTACAAAGGTACAAGTATGAGTGTACTGTATATCTTAGCTGATCAGGGTTGGGGTCAATTTCATTTCAATTCCAGTCAATTCATAAAGTAAACAAAATTCCAAAATGTCCTCATTGAAAAGCATTGAAGAGAATTGGAGTTGGACTTTCAGTGTACTTCCTGAATTTACTGGAATTGTCTCCAACCCTGAAGCTTATCTACTGTATATTTCTACGTTTTAGAAAGATAATAATTTACCCTCAATTATCTCATCATTCACTTTTAAATAGACTCATTTGGACATAAAGATATTATACGTAAATGTATTTAATGTCTTTAGTACGTCTTAAACTGTGTCTCATTAACCAATAACTTTGATTGAGCTTGATAGCTCCTTAATCCCACAATTAAATTCAAATAATTTGCCCAAATCTAATTTATTATGACCATGATTATGATGTACTGTATACTCTACACGACGCATATTGTAGCTGTGCCATAAGATTTTGGGTAATTGTGGGTTCCTTGTTTTCAGGTTGTGTTGTTTCTCATTCCTGTGTGTGTTTTGGTGTTTAAGTTGTTGTTTGTGTTCTTCAGTTATTTGCTGCTCTGTTGTTTGTCATATTTCTAACCCAGTTATCATGAGTGTTCAGTGTTGTCTGTTAGATGGGGTCGGACATGGAATTAGAATAGTAGAATGGACCTGAACCTTATTATGATGGGATAAAGGTCAGCCATTTTGGTCAGGGTGTTGGTCAACTGTGGTTTGCCAGTGCTGTGATATTGTGTAAAATAATGAATTTGAATAATGTATATACACTGTATATTTGTTAGCTAGCTAACCAAAGGAAGGATTCCATACATTTTTTCAAATTAACTGACAATATGCCAACATTTTATTCAAACAATGCAGTGAATGCACAGCCATACACTGGCTGAAATCAATTGATAGGACTTAGAGAAGTTGTAAATGCAACAAGTAGACTTCTGATTTTGTATCGTATAATAGCACTCACAGCTTTTCAAGAAAACACAAATGTTGACATTTGTGATCTGTTTACATATTTTGGAGGCTATTTACACAGAATATTGGTGAAAAACCTGTATAAACAATATGTATAATTATATTACTATATAATTATATGAATATGTCATCAATAATTATATTATACAATTTCTGATATATCACATGCCTTCCTTTTATTTTCCTGCACTAGTAAAATCAGGATTATGCCTCTACTGCCATTCATTCACATTAGACTGGTCTTGATTTCTCCCTGACCAATTGGCTGCCATTTTCAACCATTCTGGAACTTTTAAGGTTTATGACATAACCCCTCTAGTAATTTAAAGTGGAACTGACAGTGTTTTAACTACTTTGCAGATATGAAACAGACAGACAATCATAATTTCAGTCAAAAATATAAAATTCCCAGTTTATGCTACAAAACCAACTTTATATGTTTTAAAAATAGGTTCTATTTGACTCAACATTCCATGACGTACACTAAGGCATTGTTGGAGAATAGATGGATGCAGTTCAATGCATTAATATAATTGACCAATACCGTACATTTTTTGGCAGTCCCAAAAATATAGCAGTCAGTTTGCGAATCACAGCTGGCCTGGCACATTGTTTGCTGCCTCCATTCCGGAAGCACTGTTTCAGTTTCAATGACTCAATATTTTGTGTGCAGAATATGACCGGTGTCAATAGACATAGGCAAAAAAAACTTTAAAGTTAGTCACGAATGCTCTATTTAACATGTAAACAGCCTTACTAGCTCTGCTACGGCGAGTAAAATGGGTCAGTGATGTGTTCTCCCATCTGTGTCTGGAAGTAGCTAGTTGGTAAGCTAGCCAACTTTAGCCAGTTAGCTTGGGTGCTTGGTTGGGACAACGGATGCATTGGCAGGCAAGCGGCAGAAGGGGAAGCAGGCTATTCCCTATCGTTTATCAGTGCAATTTTGACTGGCAACTCGCTGAAAAAGTTTAGCTAACGTTCCTTCATTAGATTTTAGCTCATCTTGCTCTGCCAAGAGTGTGCAAAGCTGTTATCAAGGCAAAGGGTGGCTAGTTTGAAGAATCTTAAATATAAAATATATTTTGATTTATTTAACACTTTTTTTGCTTTTTTTGTGTTGTTTTATAGTTTTGATGTCCACTATTATTCTACAATGTAGAAAATAGTCAAAAATATAGAAAAACCCTTGATATATACATATATACTTAGCCAAATACATTTAAACTCAGTGTTTCACAATTCCTGATATTTAGTCCTAGTAAAAATTCCCTGTCTTAGGTCAGTTAGGATGAACACTTTAATTTAATTTCCACTTTTATTTCCGTTTTTATTTCTTTCATCACATTCCCAGTGGGTCAGAAGTTTACATGCACTCAATTACTATTTGGTAGCGTTGCCTTTAAATTGTTTAACTTAGGTCAAATGTTTCGGGTAGCCTTCCACAAGCTTCCCACAATAAGTTGGGTGAATTTTGGCCCATTCCTCCTGACAGAGCTGGTGTAACTGAGTCAGGTTTGTAGGCCTCCTTGCTCACACATGCTTTTTCAGTTCTTCCCACAAATTTTCTACAGGATTGAGGTCAGGGCTTTGTGATGGCCACTCCAATACCTTGACTTTGTTGTACTTAAGCCATTTTGCCACAACTTTGGAAGTATGCTTGCAGTCAATGTCCATTTCGAAGACCCATTTGTGACCAAGCTTTAACTTCCTGACTGATGTCTTAAGATGTTGCTTCAATATATCCACCAAATTTTCCTCCCTCATGAAGCCATCTATTTTGTGAAGTGCACCAGTCCCTCCTGCAGCAAAGCACCCCTACAACATGATGCTGCCACCCCTGTGCTTCACAGTTGGGATTGCAAGCCTCCCCCTTTTTCCTCCAAACATAACAATGGTCATTATGGCCAAACAGTTCTATTTTTGTTTCATCAGACCAGAGGACATTTTTCCAAAAAGTACGATCTTCGTCCCCATGTGCAGTTGCAAACCGTAGTCTGGCTTTTTTATGGCGGTTTTGGAGCAGTGGCTTGTTCCTTGCTGAGCGGCCTTTCAGGTTATGTCGATATAGGACTCGTTTTACTGTGGATATAGAGACTTTTGTACCTGTTTCCTCCAGCATCTTCGCACGGTCCTTTGCTGTTGTTCTGGAATTGATTTGCACTTTTCGCACGTTCATCTCTAGGAGAACGTGTCTCCTTCCTGAGCGGTACGAAGGCTGCCTGGTCCCATGGTGTTTATACTTGCGTACTATTGTTTGTACAGATGAATGTGGTGCCTTCAGGCATTTGGAAATTGCTCTCAAGGATGAACCAGACTTGTGGTGGTCTACAAATTTTTTTTCTGAGGTCTCGGCTGATTTCATTTGATTTTCCCATGATGTCAAACAAAGAGGCACTGAGTTTGAAGGTAGGCCTTGTAATACATCCACAGTTACACCTCCAAATGACTCAAATGATGTCAATTAGCCTATCAGAAGCTTCTAAAGCCATGACTTATTTTTTTAGAATTTTCCAAGCTGTTTAAAGGCACAGTCAACTTAATGTATGTAAACTTCTGTCCCATTGGTATTGTGATATAATGAATTAAAAGTGAAATAATCGTTCTGTAAACAATTGTTGGAAAAATTACTTGTGTCATGCACAAAATAGATGTCATAACCGACTTGCCAAAACTATAGTTTGTTAACAAGGAATTTGTGGTTGAAAAATGAGTTTTCATGATTCCAACCTAAGTGTATGTAAACTTCCGACTTCAACTATATTTATTATTTATTTATTTGTTTTCTTTGCTCAGAACTTGGGGAGGCAAAGTTGGGCCTTGTTGATTTACTCCATTTACTTCCTTCTTGTTTTTATTTTCATCAATTGGTCAGTTTTTTTTTGTGCATTTCTGTATTTATAAATGTATTATTAATCTTATTTATTCCGTCTTCACGGCAACACAGTACACAGTGAGATAAGCCTGCAGATTGCTTACAGGAGATCAATAGAGTTGCATTATTTAGAGACCATTCATGATTGAGGATGGTTTAACGGTTGTTATAAGGGAGTTGAGATGGATCACTGCTTGGGAGATTTAAAGTGGAATGCTGCGCACTATTTCTGTGATACAAATAATGCTGTGCCCAAGTATGAAATGCAAATTCTTGTGCACAGGGAGATCACAAGACGCCTGTGACTTGGGAAATAATTACTTTGAGTCAGGAAATACATATGGCCACAGCGGTCTCCCTGAGGGACTTCATAAACTCTTTATTGGACCAGTTGTTTTCTATTTGTAAATGGTTACATTGTTAAGGGAAGCTGTACCAGGGGATTTTATTTGAATGTAATTTCTTTGCCTTTAATCTACAGAGTATCCTATTGCAGCCTTGGAGTGATATTATGTCTACACAGATAATGCTAATCATTCTTATCAAGATGAATTAATAATTAAGTTTACTGCTCTTAAAGTGATGCTACAGAGGATTTGTATAATTTTAGGTAGTAGTTTTGAAAGTAGTGCTCACGAGCCAAAACGGGTCCCCGAAAATTGTGCACAATTGTTTGCAATGTCATCCATTTCATATGATACAGTATGTTACGTCCTGTAAAAATATAAAGTAAAAAAGTCCTGCAGATCGTATGATATCTCATGAATTCAAATATGTTACGAATTTATTAGTGCTTAAGATCCCATTCAATCTCTTTAAATGTTCAGCTATTTAGCTATTCTATGACTTGAGCTAATGAGTATGTGCTCAATCAACCCTAATTGAGACATAAATACTCAAAGCTAGCACTGTAGCATATGCCCCGGAGATTCCCACTGTAATCAAAAGCATTCATTACTTTTTTGAGATCAGCATTTGTGTACATTTGCCATTCAGTTTCACATGGGGGGAAAGCGGAGAGCATGTTTCCTCACAACTGATGTCACGCTTTGCCTGATCCCTCTTTGATGAATGGCCTCTGAAGATTCCCATGCTGTTAGTTTCCCCTTCTGTAAACAAAGATGAAAATGCTTAAGCCCTATTGAGAGTATTTAAAGACATCCTCTGGAACTTTGGTGACTACTAAATATTTTTGAAATGTCCTGCCTTGGGCTGGATGTGTCAATGTGTAGTTCATACATGCATAACCTATGAGCAGAATTTCTCTTACCTCAATTAACCACAAAATCCCTAATTTAAAAAAACAACAGTTTTTCTGGAATCTGATTTCCCTACATTTTACCCCATGTGGGCCAGCCCCCTAGCAATTCGAGTTCAACCAATGTGTTTTAGCCCCTCTCACCATTTGAGTGACAGCTAGCAAGATGCACACACAGCAGAGTGAGAAAAAGAGCAATGACGTGGTGGGCATATATGTGATTTTTGGGGACCACTTTTAGCTTGTCAGCGCTACTTTCAGAACTATTGGTTAAAAAGTATACAAAAGTACCAGACAATCTCTTTAAGCAGGCTGTGTGAGTAAAAGCTCTATTCATGTGAGTCATGTGGTTATTTGTTTGTGAATATGTCCCCGATGCCTCATTATTTATGGAATAGCCTTGTTGTTCCCAATTAACCTAATTGGTTTTTAAAGCCGATATCTATGAGAGTGAGGATCCCATTTCATTTATTACCGTCTTCTAAAATGCCACTTCAAATCACTGACAAAAGGCATTTCCTTAAAAAGCTTTAACTAATTGGATCAAATCAATAGGTCTTTTATTTTAATATCTTGTTTCTGTTAGATTACAATTAAGTTGATCTGCTTGGCCAGCATCTGTAAAATATATTGTACTGAAGAAAGATAGGACTTATTATGGGGCGGCAGGTAGCCTAGTGGTTAGAGTGTTGGGCCAGTAACCGAAAGTAACTCCAAGGCTGCAATAGGATACTCTGTAGATTAAAGGCAAAAAATGTTTAATTAAAGCTGACAAGGTAAAAATCTGTTGTTCTGCCCCTGAACAAGGCAGTTAACTCACTGTTCCCCGGTAGGCCGTCATTGTAAATAATAATTTGTTCTTAACTGAGTTAAATAAAGGTTAAATAAAAAAATATATAAATTATATACACATTTCCTTTTATCAATAGCTAAGAGTAGTACTTTCATGATTGCAAGTGACAATTCATTTATGGTTTATTTACCTTAAATTTAACTTGACGAATGTTCCAGTTTTTTAAATGTTTATCTATTTGTTTTTGTTTTCTCAGCTATTTCGTGTGGAAATCCAGGTACTCCTGCCTACGGGAAGATTGTCTTCAGTGATGGAATAGTGTTTTCAAGCTCCGTGGCATATGCCTGCTGGGAAGGATATGAGACCTCGGGTCTCACCACTCGCCACTGCACCACCAATGGCACCTGGACCGGCTCTGCCCTAGACTGCACAGGTATACTGTGCTGTGCACTGTAGGAGCTCTACAGTGGGATCGTCTAACACGCATCTTGTATTCATTCAACCTAGACCATGAGACATGGACGCAATACACCTAATCTTATATGCTACATGCCATGCTTTGCTTTTGATTATATAGTACTACATGTACAAATGTTTTACCAATTCAACAGTGATCAGCTGTGGAGATCCAGGTCCTGTTGCCAATGGGATTTACGTAGGAAATGAGTTCACCTTCAACAAGACTGTTCAGTACCACTGTAACCCAGGTCACGTCATGGACACTGTCGGTTCATCTGTGCTCCTCTGCACCAAGAACGGGTCTTGGAACCAAACCAAGCCTTACTGTAAAGGTAATTCAACTTTGGTTATGACTCAATAATACTTGTCGTTGGCTTACAAAGAAACAAACATTTCTACTTTCATTTCTTTACTGAGGGCTGAGATGAGAAGCAACCAGAGAAATATAGTACAGATATCACAACACTCCAGAATTTCAAGCACTCGAAGATCAAAGAACTCAAAGTTTTTTGATCTTGTTTGGAGTAGTTTCTCTACCTTTTTTGGCACAGCAAGCACAAATTATTCACTTACACAGACTGAAGGGATGTTATCCATGAAATGTGTAGGATCTGTGCTATCAGATGTCAGACTTGAAACGTGTGGAGAAAACGATGCATCCAGTTAGTGGTGCAATGCAGACAAGCATAGAGCAGGGAAGTCTCCTCCCAAGCAGATTGACAGGCAGAGAGTGAATGTGTGTGCACTTCACATATAATTTCCCACAGTAGCGATTTACCAGACATGTGGTTATAGACCAATTGCAATCCTGTGGGTGAATACGGTTTAATATGCCAGAAGTTCCTATTTTTACAGAATAGACATCCAATACCACAGCATTTGCAATGATTTTTTTTTAGAGTTAGAATATGTTATCGTCTCAATGGGAAATAACAGTGCAATGCCCTGCATATAATCGAAAACAGATACACAGTCCATATCGGATATGTATTGTGATTAATGGGACTTCTACTTCCCAATTAACTATATTACTTGCCAATAATAAGCATATGAAAACACTTTCTCCTTGTGGGAGACAGAATATGATCATCAAAGAGGATATGAACCGTGATAAATCATCCATTCCTTTCTAGCACATTAAAACATATGTTTTGAGTTAACATGCAGTACTTACTCACTAAAAATCATTATATCCGTCCTGATGATATTGTTTTGTCCCCACATCAGTGATCATGTGTGGCCGTCCTCCGGCTGTTCACAATGGGAAGGTTGAGGGGTCAGACTTGCAGTGGGGCTCCAGCGTCATCTATAGCTGCTTCGATGGGTACCAGCTATCCAGCCCTGGAATCGTTTCATGTGAGGGGAACGGCACATGGCGAGGGGAAATCCCTCAATGTCTTCGTAAGTTAAAATCAAGTCCCTTTAAGACTGAAAATCTGAGCACTTGATCTAAACTTTAGTGCAATGGCAGTGTCATCAAAGCTTACCAGTGTTTACCCATTGCTATGTTTGTGTAAAAAAACATTTTATAGTAGATGCATCAAACTGACGAAAGCAGTGCCTATCAGTTTAAAGCAAATGAAATGTGCACACCTGGCCTACTTATCCTTCCTATAGCCCTGTTCAAGTAGTGCCGCTGGGGGGTGCATGACCCGGCTAAATCCTCTGTGAAATGCCAGATTTGACAGGTTGGGAAACTGTTGTGACAGATGCAAAAAGAATGTCAACATTTCCTAAATTGATCCCTCAAGTATCCGCAGCTAGGGCTGCCCATAACATGAGCATTACAAGGTACATGGACGGAGTCTGCTGCTGCAGCCTGCAGGCCTTGATCATAAGCTCCTGACACGGTGTCAGAAGTACTGCCAGAATGTTCTGAAATTCCATGCACAGAGTGGGTTGTCATGGAAAGTGGGTTGTCATGGAAAGCCTGCAGGAGAACACACTCTGTAATAACAACTTCTCATACTGTGAGTCTGAAACGGGTCTGAGTGACTTCCCCTGCTAAACTCTTTGTGGAACATTTATGTGGGGCATTTCACAAACATGAAGGACCTATTATGAAAAAGCATCTTGAAACCATTGTATTATCCATTATACAGGAGGGGTTAGCAGGTCTAGTTTAGCTATGGTGCTTTCTGTTTCTCACAACAATATATTTTTTCACCTAATTCCAAGAGCCATGTTATGAATGACTAGCTGGTCAGTAGTGCCTATATTAAACGTTGTGATCATCATGCCTATGAAAAATTGTGTATATAGATTCTGAAACCCACGTAACCTGGGGGATGTGTGTGATGTGAAGTGTGTGATTTGATTAATGGTCTCTGTGCTTTGTTGCGCCTAGCTGTGCTGTGTGGAGACCCAGGCACCCCAGCAGAGGGTTATGCTGAGGGCAAACAGTTCACCTACAGGTCAGAGGTCACCTTCTACTGTAGGGACCCCAACATCCTGGTCGGATCATCCAGGAGAGTGTGTCAGATTGATGGGACTTGGAGTGGAATACCTCCCTCATGTATAGGTGGGTTGTCCTGCCCATCCACACCTTAATAGAACATGACTCAAGTAAAGGGAAAAGAAACCCAGTGAAATTCTTGATGAAAAGTCTAAAAGTATTTGATTTCAAATAAACTTAAGTAGTAAAAGTGTAAATCATTTTCAAATTCCTTATATTAAGCAAACCAGACAGCACCATTTTCTTATTATTTTTAAATTTACGGATAGCCAGAGGCACACTCCAACATTCCAACATCATTTACAAAAGAAGCATATGTGTTTAGTGAGTCTGCCAGATCAGAGTTAGTAGCGATGTCCAGGGATGTTCTGTTAAGTGCATAAATTGAACCATTTTCCTGTCCTGCTAAGCATTCAAAATATAACGAGTACTTTTGGGTGTTAAGGAAAATATATGGAGTAAAAAGTAAAATATTTTCTTATAAGAATGTAGTGAATAAAAGTGAAAGTAGTCAAACATATAAATAATAAATTACTTAAGTAGTACTTATTTTTATTTAAGTACCTTACACCACTGTCTGCTGCCTTAGTTGTGGTGTGGTATGTTGTGGTGTTGTGTCATGTAGTTAAGTGTTTGCTTATTTTCTTCAGTGATGATGATTATGTTGTTAGGCAGTGAGCTAAACATGTATTTTTCTTTAGATCCTGCATATAACACATGCAGAGACCCTGGAACGCCATCTTATGGGATACCAGTCACATCCCAAGGATTTGAGGTAAGGTCCTTACTTCTACCAATGTCAAATTGTGGGTAAACATACTGTACAGTGGCTTGTGAAAGTATTCACCCCCTTGGCATTTTTCCTATTTTGTTGCCTTAAACCTGTAATTAAAATAGAGTTTTGGGGGGTTTGTATCATTTGATTTACACAACATGCCTACCACTTTGAAGATGCAAAATTTTTTTTATTGTGAAACATACAAGAAATAAGACAAAGAAACAGAACTTGAGCGTGCATGATTATTCACCCCCCCCCAATCAATAGTTTGTAGAGCCACCTTTTGCTGCAATTACAGCTGCAAGTCTCTTGGGGTTTGTCTCTATAAGCTTGGCACATCTAGCCACTGGGATTTTTGCCCATTCTTAAAGTCATGCTCCAGCTCCTTCAAGTTGGATGGGTTCCGCTGGTGTACAGCAATCTTTAAGTCATACCACAGATTCAAATCAAAGTTTATTTGTCACGTGCGCCGAATACAACAGGTGTAGTAGACCTTACAGTGAAATGCTTACTTACAGGCTCTAACCAATAGTGCAAATGAGGATTCTCAATTTGATTGAGGTCTGGGCTTTGACTAGGCCATTCCAAGACATTTAAGTGTTCCCCCTTAAACCACTCAAGTGTTGCTTTAGCAGTATGCTTAGGGTCATTGTCCTGCTGAAAGGTGAACCTCTGTCCCAGTCTCAAATCTCTGGAAGACTGAAACAGGTTTCCCTCAAGAATTTCCCTGTATTTAGCTCCATCCATCCATCATTCCTTCAATTCAGTTTCCCAGTCTCTGCCGATGGAATAACATCCCCACAGCATGATGCGTTTTCCTTGATGGCCAGAGTACCTGACCAGAGTACCTTCTTCCATATGTTTGGGGAGTCTCTCACATGCCTTTTGGCGAACACCAATCGTGTCTGTTAATTTTTTTCTTTAAGCAATGGCTTTTTTTCTGGCCACTCTTCCATAAAGCCCAGCTCTGTGGAGTGTACGGCTTTAAAAAAATAAAATTTAAAAAATAAAAATAAAATGTAGCCTTTATTTAACTAGGTAAGTCAGTTTAAATACAAATTCTTATTTACAATGACGGCCTAGGAACAATGGGTTAACTGCCATGTTCAGGTCCAGAACGACACATTTTTACCTTGTCAGGTTGGGGATTCGACCTAGCAACCTTTCGGTTACTGGCCCAACACTCTAACCACTAGGCTACCTGCCATACCGGCTTAGTGGGCCTATGGACAGATACTCCAATCTCTGTTGTGGAGCTTTGCAGCTCCTTCAGGGTTATCATTGGTCTTTTTGTTGCCTCTCTGATTAATGCCCTCCTTGCGTGGTCTGTGAGTTTTGGTGGGCGGCCCTCTCTTGGCAGGTTTGTTGCCATATTCTTTCCATTTTTTTATAATGGATTTAATGGTGCTCCGTGGGATGCTCAAAGTTTCAAATATTTTTTTAGAACCCAACCTTGATCTATACTTCTCCACAACTTTGTCCCTGACTTGTTTGGAGAGCTCCTTGGTCTTCATGGTGCCACTTGCTTGGTGGTGCCCCTTGCTTAGTGGTGTTGCAGACTCTGGGGCCTTTCAGAACACGTGTGTGTGTGTGTGTGTGTGTGTGTGTGTGTGTGCGTGTACTGAGATCATGTGACACTCAGATTGCACACAGGTGGACTTTATCTAACTAATTATGTGACTTCTGAAGGTAATTGGTTGCACCAGATCTTATTTAGGGGCTTCATAGCAAAGGGGGTCAATACATATTCACGCACCACTTTTCAGTTTTTTAAATTTTTATTTCACTTCACCAATTTGGATTATTTTGTGTATATTCATTACATGAAATCCAACTAAAAATCAATTTAAATTACAGGTTGTAATTGGAAAAACGACAAGGGCAATGAATGCTTTTGCAAGGCACTTGTCATTTGTGCTCAGATTTTTTGCTAAAATAGTCTTCTGGTCAGTCAAAGCAATTATCTGGTTGTTCTTAGACCATTTATAGTAATGAGTCTTCTTCCGTTTCAGGCTGGAAGCAAAATCTCCTTCAAATGCCGTAAAAACTACCACATACTGGGATCTACGACAAGAACCTGTCTGGAAAATTTGACATGGAGTGGCGTGCAACCAGAATGTATTGGTAAGTATTTTTGGAAAGATTTGTTTTTGTGACAAGACATTGTCAAGAAAACAGGGAAAAGTTATTTATTTATCCACCAGGTGTACATTTTCTTAGCGTTGACTTGTTAATGAGTAAAGGTAGAGACACAGGCGGTGTAGAGTGCGGTATGACAGCCAAAGGGAGTAGAGCATTGGTTTAGCACATGTAACCCTTTCATTTACTGCATTCCAGATCACTACCCTCCCAATGGCAGTGTCATGTTCTCCATCTCTCTCCTTAATAACTCTGCCCAGGATTATAGGTCTTGAGCTGTATATATGGATTAAAAGAAAGATCACAACGTAGAAGCCATTGTGGGACTGTCAAAAGGGAACGGACATTTGAGAAAGGGCAGTATGAGTCATGGAAGTTAAGTAGGGATTGCTGCCCTCAGCAAAGAATAGATAAAGTTTGCCAAGTTTAAGCTGTTCGTATGTGAGTGGTAAATCAGTGGGCGATTTTTGACAGCATACCCACGAAATTCTTCAGGCGTCTCCTCCACATAATGCGGCTTCACTGTCAGAGGCTTGGGAGTGGGGAGGCTTAAGTTGACGACAGGAAAGGAGAGTTCATATATTATGTTACAGATGGATAGTATCACTCTGGTCTTGTTTTATATGTTTGCTCCTGATAGGATTGCTTGATCTCTACATAACTCCATGATACTGGTGTGGGTGTGGGGCTGCTGTATTCTGACTGGTAATCCTGGTCAGTGGTAGAGTGAATTTATTGTGTTTTACCATGGGGTTTTTTCTTCGTTCTTTCTTTTTTTTGCAGCCCATGCCTGCAGACAGCCCGAGACACTGTCTAACATTGACGTGAAGGCTATTGATCTACCAACTCTGGGCTATACTTTGATTTATACATGTCAGGACGGATTCTTCCTGGCCGGGGGATCTGAGCACAGGACATGTAAACCTGATGGAAAGTGGTCTGGAAAGCCACCTGTCTGCAAAGGTATACTTATGCACTGGAATGTGTCTATTATTCAAATGTAACTATTTCCTGTGAACCATTCACAACCTGAGGAGAATAAATTGTACTGCAGGCCATATACTTAGATTAGCAGTTAATCTTCTACTTGTATGTGTCAATCATATTTTCCCTCATACATTGTTATTCAACACAGTAGTTAATTTGCTGTGTGCCCTGTGCTAGCTGAGAATATCTAGGTAATTGAGTATACAACATTTCAGCAATCATCAAGTCTGAATCGCTCTGGTAAAATGTAGACCAAAAAAATGTTGTCATTACACGGCTACAAGCAGCAACTGGCAGTGAGTAGGTCACATCCATAAAATGTCATGTAGTCAATTATTTCTTCCGTCTTTCAGTTGGGCCCAAAATAAATGGTAAAAAAGGAGTGGAGTCAGATGTTCAGAAAAACAAGATTGGTGGTATGTTTATCTCCTCTGAGTCATTTTGTTCATGTTCAAATGCATGTCCATTCAATGTAACAAGTATTGTGCTAACTGTATGTCTGAGGTTTCTCATAATGATGGCTGTACAGACAGGAGATGGATGATGCAAAAGTACCTTATTTTGTTCTGGTCATACAGTATAACATTAGTCTTTCTTTCCTTCAGTTCCTGTAGATGTGTTTTCTTTAAACTTTGGCTGGACCGGGTTCTATGAGTACCTTGGAGCAAGAGAAGTTGCCACTATTACTGTAAATGGATTCAATTCAACAACAAGTAGAGTCAATGTCACACTTCTGGATCAGAGCAGAGTGCAGCTTAAACTTGCTGGTAAATCACAACACACATGTTAACGCTGACATTATTTGATTAGGCAAATATTACAGTTGAAGTCAACATTACAACAGTAAACACCAACCGATAACCCAATTTCCTTTTGTTTTCAGGAACGTACAAGAAGGAGGAAAACCATTTGCTGCTGAAGGTTTACCAGATACGTGGTCCAACAGAGCATCATTTCAGTAAATTCAAGAATGACAACTGGGCAATGGATGGCTACGTGAGTCTTTTATTTGAATTAAATGATCAATAAAGGGCCTAATTATGGACTTCCAACCTAATCAGGAAACACAACAATAGTTTGTCTCCTTTACCTACCATATTCTCTCCACTCAGTTTTCTGCAAATGCTGTACATCTAGTTCATGAGGTCTTCATTCATCAATATGTCATTCATCAATATGCAGCTCTGGCATTAGGTTCTGTCTACCATAACCAACACAAGACACTGCAACTTAAAATTGTATGGCCTAATGGCCTAAAATTATTTGAATTCAAATGTGTCTGTTGAAGATATTACTTGACTGTAGCCCTCTTTTGTAAGTTCAAAGAAGATATGTTCTTGTGAACACTATAGCAGTTAGTCACTTCAAAGGCGATAGAGACAGTGATAAGCTGCATGAGGACAAAGGAGGGATATGAGGTGAATGGGTAATAGCGATAGCTGGGTAATGGTTCTGCATTTCAACTACTGTATGCCCTGAAAAATCAGCAAAAGTCAGATTTTCCCCCTTTTTTGTGTTGGTTTAGGTGACCGCAGAGTCTGACAAGAAAACCTTTGTTTACCAGGGTCATATTCAAAGCAAGGACTTTGGGAGATTTGTACTAACAAGAGGAGGTACAATCATTGTATAATCTCAGTAATAAACAAAAACTATATGCACAGTAACCTTTTACTTCCTGATATCATTGCTTTTACACAAGTTACTTTAAGAAGTTTGACAAGAATGGTTGTACTGTTATATTTCTTTATTAGGTCTCTTTACAACAGACCTGGAGCCATCAAATCCTCCATACTATGGCACCAACAGCAGTTCAGTAGCAGCTGCCATACTAGTGCCATTCTTTGCCCTTATTCTGTCAGGGGTTGCATTTTACCTCTACAAACACAGGTAAGGAGTGCCGGCTATTAGATATCTTGGTAACCATTGGTGACGTTTGTCCATATATGCTTGGATGTTAAGCATCGTAGTCTCTTATAAGTTATGGGAAACTCCTGTGCCAACGATGAGTGATCCCTAAAAGTTTCAGTTGATAGATCGTTACATAACAAAATCAAATGTTAAATGAGTGCGAAACAAAATGATTACAATACATTTGCATTGGCGTTTTCCAAAGCTAACTGAACAAACAAAATAAATAAAGTATGTGACATTATTGTCAGATAAAATGGAAATTACCCAATATTAAAGTACATGAAAAATTGGCAGGGTACTTTCACAAGACACTGATGACAATGAGAGACCCAAAGACGTAATCAGGGCGGGCGGCAGGTAAGACATAAGAAACTAAATCACTATACGCAACAATTCCTACTTTCACATCGTCATTATCGTCTTATACTTTTTTCATTTAGTGGAAGAAAAAAAAATAGTTTTTTTATTTGCTGGGCTAAAATGAAAAAGATGTGCTCTTTGATCTCATATTGTCATCTCTCTGTCAGCATATTTCAACCAACTGAATGTTGTTCTTATTTGTTTTTTTGTGATCATTTGCCTATAAGCTATCATGAGAATCCATTTGTTTTTGACTGTTATATTTACTGGAGGGAAGTTTTGAAGTATTGTGTTTTAACATTAATATAGAATCACACTTAGAAAGTATCTTCATATTCACATAGATAAAGAAAATGTATACTTTTATTAACATTTCACTCATTTTGTATGTAGAAAAGTACCATCGGTACCTGGTAACCCAAAGACCCAAGAGAGAGTGGGTAACTCAGAGTCCGATAGCCCAAAAAGAGAGTGGGCAATCGGACTAAGGAAGGTGGGTACCAGGTAGAAAAGTACCATCGGTACCTGGTAACCCAAAGACCCAAGAGAGAGTGGGTAACTCAGAGTCCGATAGCCCAAAAAAAAAGAGGGTGGGCAATCGGACTTTTGGGGTTTAAAAAGGCTTCTGGAGTTTGAATGTCCACTGTGAAATTTCAGACTTGATTTTTCCCTTACAGAAAAAGTATCAACCCCTACAAATGTAAATAAATTATAATCCACATAGTTGCTACAGGATTATTTTCCTTCTGTAGCAAACTGGCTCAAATGAAGATCTGTAACATCTGTACTCTGTCATTCATACTCCCACAGAGACTTTGCAAGGCTTTGGAAACGTGTTTTTGAATATGCAGAGGTATTGTCCACACATGCAGATAGATCCTGCTTTAACAATGCCTTGATGTAGGATTAGGTAATGGACTTTATATATCCACACAAAGTTTAAATAGAAGACACTAAACCCTCCAGGTAGTCACTAAACCTGCATTTGTCTGACTTAGTAAGATTTGTAAGGTAATGGAGGGACCATTACATTTACTGCACTGTTAGAGCTAGGAACATAAGCATTTTATTACACCCGTGATAACATATGTGTATGCGACCAATACAATTTGATTTGATTTGAAGTAAAGGCTTACAAAATGCTCCTGGGTGGAATCAAGGTCTTTACATTGATCTTATATTTTACTTCAAATCAGCTCAGTGGGCTTTGAGTAGGACGCCCTAGTCTCCTCTTTCAAGTAAAAAAGAGGTTATATGGTGTACCATGGTAAATGTGTATTCTGGATCAAATGAGGGCTGAAACATATTTTCCTTAGCTATGGGTTTTATGTATTCTTATTTGGTATATTTGAAAATGCAATAACTATGTACAGACATTCCTCAAGTGGGAAAGAGTTTCTGCTTCATCATTGCACTTTTTGCTATACCTTAACATCCCTTCATGAAACAAAGTCACATTTGTCTGAAAAGTTTAAAAAACAGTCATAGCTAATAGAGTTATTAAAATAACGTAAATGTGCTAATACTTTTTATTTGCTCACTTTTCAGAACAAGACCAAAAGTTCAATACAATGGCTATACCGGTCATGAAAACACCAATGGACAAGCGTCGTTTGAAAACCCTATGTATGACACAAACATGAAACCCACGGAGGCGAAAGCTGTGAGGTTTGATACAACTCTGAACACAGTCTGCACAGTAGTATAGCCCTCTTATCACCGACATTGGACTGGCTTTTACAGCCATACCTCTTGTGGTAAGCAGTATCTTATTTTTTCGACAGATGCCAATATTTCTTTGAACTCATCACGTTATAACCTCTCTGTGGAGAAGATAAAATACACCATTTAAAATCAATGACAATTTTATATGGACTTGCCACCACAAAATAAAACGACAACTATTGGTGTTCTATGGAGCAGAGATCATGTATGTGGCCAGGAAAATAAAGCAGAGACGATTATCTCTAGGATCAAGGAGTTCTGCCTTTTATGGCTCTTTGCAGGATGAAAGTTGTTTTCATTCTCCGGTTTTCTTTTTTTCTGTCTTTTCCCCCCCCCAAAGGCCCTCCTTGGGGAAATACTAAAGTGTCTTGAAAAGCCACATAATTGTTGATAAAAAGTGTTTTCTTCAGTGAAGATGTACCACAAAGGAGGAAGCAACTTTGAACGTGTTGCCAGACTTCTCCAATAAAGGGAACATATGCTATAAACTACAACTGTCTCGCAGGAGAACACGGCTATCTAATCTAGGAACTCGCTCAGCTGTTGTGTTGAAAAACTTTATCGCACAAATTTTGCACTAGTGTGTTATGAATGGGTATGAAATGAGGCAAAAGAGGCATTTTCAAACTAACTGAAAAATGCCGTACAGGGTTTTTGACCATTTGTAGATAAGCATACAGTATATTTCCATATCCACAGGGAGCATAATGTCATGCTACTGTTTATCAATAGAGATGCTTATTTTATTTTCAATATTAGTTTTGCAAATAAATGTGTGGAACACCCTCCTTACTTTTTTAAAATGGTTATATAAATGATTTTTAACTCTGGAGT
Source organism: Oncorhynchus tshawytscha (assembly GCF_018296145.1). Classification (NCBI taxonomy): domain Eukaryota; kingdom Metazoa; phylum Chordata; class Actinopteri; order Salmoniformes; family Salmonidae; genus Oncorhynchus; species Oncorhynchus tshawytscha. The sequence goes on from NC_056453.1 coordinate 35,216,331, forward strand.
CACAAATACCATGCAGCTTATCTAGAAACATTTAAATCCACAAATATCAATTAAGGAGCAACTGGTGTACATGCAATCGTGAATGATATTTAATTTTATTCACAGATCAATATTACCGAAGAGCAAACTGATCTGGCTCATCTACTCTGAAAAAACAGCAATGCTCAATATTGTTGTATACTGTAAATTGCATCAAATACTTACAGTATGTATCATACATGTTAGTCATGAATGTTTGTTTGTATTGTCGATCATCAGGTTGCTGTTTATATTGTAGTTTATTTCACATTACCCCAGGCATTGAACATTGTCAACATTCGGAACACTAGACAACAGTTGGCAGTCCTATCTTGTGGTCTTGCTGCAAATTTGCTTACATTTCAAATATACCTCTTGCGCAGAAGGACGTCATTTTTCTACTCTACAGTACTGGAACTAATAAAATGTTTATTTTTCATAAATGCTGGCCTTGCTTTAAATCACAGTTTTAATGCAGAAGTGTATTTTTGTTTAAATGTGCCATACGAATATGCCATGTTTAACTCAACTCAACTGTTTGACACACGACCTTGTTTTGGTAGGCCTACTTAAGGCAAGGTGGGGAATCAAGTTGGATAGCAATCGTTCTTTAGCAGTGGCATGAGCTGGTCGTTTAGAAGCTAGTCTTAATAATCTGTTTTTCTCCCTTTATGATATGTCCCTCCTATCCTTAAGGGTATTGAGTCAATGATGATGAATTGAACACAGACTACTTACTTACACTCCAGGAAACACTGCCTTATTCAATTCAAAAGCTGTCACAGTTACAAATGACCTATTACAACGCTAAGGCTACTTGAATGCATACAGTACACTGTGATTCCAAAGTCATAGATTAGCTTGTTGTTTTTCCTAATAATTTTGGTTGTGCATGTATTCACAAATAATGTTCAAAACTTACAGTAGATTAACTATCTTCGCTTGGCTTTTCGAAATCTGTTATCATATGCACTTGCTTAGAGATCAATGCACCAGTGACAAAATGTGTATTATAATCTTGTGAGATATCAGATTCCATTTCATATCTGTTGTATTTGTGGCCATAGTAGCACAACTAAAATTCCCCTGAGTAAGATGCATTTTATGTGTGAAGTATGTTTGGAAAATCCGAAGCATTTTAATTTCCATAATTTTTCTACAAACTATTTAACTTTTTCCATTTCAAATTAAACCTAGTGTTCATTACACACCTACGCACTATACGGCAGTGGTTTCAATAAATAGGGTTAAGACCGAAAGTAATCAAATCATCCCCTTTCTTTGTAAACATTTTGATGTAAGACCCACTGCTTTTAATCCACATTTTGCCTTCCTTTGGGCTTGCTGCAATAACGTTTTTCTTTCAACATCTGTAAAATGGTTTCCCAACTAAAGAGGTGTATAACTGCATTGAATTTAATATCATTCCATTTTACAACATCGGGATATCACGTGCTGCTGACTTGAAGTAGGTGCAAAAGAAAATGTTTTTGTACAGAAATATATTTTTTATGAAGAATTTGTAAAATTATTAAATATGCTGTACTTTTTTGATTAATGTAGGTACAAAACTTGTTAAAATAAATGTTTTTACTATACAAAATGTACATTTATCGTCTATCTGAGTATGAATATCAAATGTATATTATCTATTGTTTAAACTTTTCTTGCAAATATCGATATATACAAGCTGTTATTTTAAAACATTGCTTGTATATATTTGTTTATGTGAGAGAAAACAAACCTTAGAAAAATTGATCTATGACACATGTTCTATGACATATTTTGAAAACATTATTTCAGATTAAACTTTTTAATATAATTATGGTCATATCTATGTGGAACTGTTTTCTTTTCCATTCATGTCATGATATATTTTACAAGGCTATAGTCAGGTCAATACAACAACAAAAAACAAATCTGAATGTTTGCCGCACCTTTAAAGGCAATGTTCCTGCCTTGGCAGAGACCGTATTCACAATAAACACTGCGTATGTCGGCTCAAAGGAACGGATTGAATCCTGGCCTTACTCTAGTCTAACTCTATGAAAAATAGATTTACAATCATGATGATAATAAGATATAGATATATACACAGTGTAAAGTACTTAAGTAAAAATACTTGAAAGTACTACTTAAGTAATTTTTTTTGTGGTATCTGTACTTTACTATTTATATTTTTGACAACTTTTACTTTTACTTCACTACATTCCTAAACAAAAGTATGTACCTTTTACTCCATACATTTTCAGTGACACCCAAAAGTACTTGTTATTTGGAATGCTTAGCAGCACAGGAAAACGGTCTAATACATACACTTATCAAGAGAACATCCCTGGTCTTCCCTACCTGCCACTTATCTGGCAGAGTCACTTAGCACATGCTTTGTTTGTAAATTATATCTGAGTGTTGGAGCGTGCCCCTGGCTATCCATAAATAAATAAAAAACAAGAAAATGGTGCCGTCTGGTTTGCTTAATATAAGCACTTTGAAATTATTTGTACTTTTACTTTTGATACTTAAGTATATTTTAACTATTACATTTACTTTTGATACTTAAGTATTTTTAAAACCAAATATTTTTAGACTTATTTACTCAAGTAGGGTTTTACTGGGGGAGTTTCACTTTTACTTGAGTCATTTTCTATTAAGGTATCTTTACTTTCACTCAAGTATGACAGTTCGGTACCACTGTATATACATTCTGAAATGTAATATGATAGAATGAACACTGTTATTTATGCTATAACAGCTGTGTTTTAAAATATCTGGCTGCATGACAATGTTACTAATGTAGAATACAGCATGTTCTTGATCCAGAACCCTTGAAGATGCCCTTCACTGTCATAGCTGACCAATACAGATGCCTCAAGGTAAGCAACTGTTATAGCATCTCTTTATCCAGTCAAAGCTATAGTAACCCACATTTCATGATTTGGGATTTTCTTCCCTTTTAAAGTGTTTGTTTTGTGACCTGTAAGACCTCTAAACAGTGGAGACTTGATTACCTCAGAAGCAATTTCCCTCAAGCAAGAAATGTATTTTTAAAAGGCCCTGAGCTTGGCTGATTATCATTCCACTTCGACATATAGATAAGACTGTAGTTATCATTTTATAACTGTATTATCAACCATTTGCTGACATGTGCTTTCTTGCATTGCCTGGAAATGTGCTGGCCATCTCTTTGCTCTAATATATCGATTTCATGCCCCCTTTGCTATGCCAGGCATCATGGTTTCTGATGGGATTACATTGATTCCTTTTGTTTCCCTAAGATAGTCTTAAAGGGAAACAGTAGGCTTTGGGCTTCCCCTTTAATCACTTAAAGATTGAAAAAGCAGTGTTAAATCAGTAGATTGTCATCCATTCCTGTGTGCTGCAGTCCAAACAAATTAATCAGTATGGGCCCTTGTGCACCAACATAACCATCCCTTTGTTAGATTGCAAAAATATCATAAAACCACACACCCAAATAATAAAGGTATTCTGAAACTGAAATGCAACAATGGTATTAAAAAGAAAAATAATGGAAATCTGTCCTCTGGTAGCACTGCTGTAGACATATAGTATTCACTTATTTTATTTAAAAAACTGTTTTACCCTTTATGTTCATGGGATTAAAATAAACTTTGCCTTAATCGTACAGGATTGGAAGAAACATAACGAAAAACAGATTTAAGCAGAAAGGGAGTCATCACTCAGCTCAATATTTAATGGCAAGCAACACATTTGTTCTCTGTGTGTCTCCCATGCTGGCATGGGCTCATTGAAAGAATGAGAAAAATCCATAATCCATGGCACATGTTCAATTTATCTTGCTTAGTTCCCCGTTTGCTGTTCAGAGGCCCAATCCAATGTCTTCCCAACCAGAAACCATGGATTACAGGCAACGGCAGCACTGAGTTAAAAGCTAGAGCTGCCGCTTTCAAGGAGCGGGACACTAATCCGGACGCTTATAAGAAATCCCAGCTATGACCTCCGACGAGCCATTAAACAGTCAACACATCAATATAGGACTAAGATCGAATCCTACTACGCCAGCTCTGACTCTTGTCGGATTTGGCAAAGCTTGCAACTATCACGGATTACAAAGGGAAACCCAGCCGCAAACTGCCCAGTGATGCAAGCCTACCAGATTAGCTATATTCCTTCTATGATCGCTTTGAGGCAAGCAACACTGACTGAACCATGCATGAGAGCACCAGCTGTTTCGGATGACGGTGTGATCTCGCTCTCCGTAGCCGATGTGAGTAAGACCTTTAAAACAGGTTAAATTCACAAGGCCGTGGGGCCAGCCGGATTACCAGGACACGTACTCAGAGCATGTGCTGATCAGCGAAGTGTCTTCACTGACATTTTTAACCTCTCCCTGACCCAGTCTGTAATACCTACATCTTTTAAGCAGACCACTATAGTCCCTGTGCTCAAGAACGCCAAAGGTAACCTGTCTAATTGACTATCTTCTCGTAGCACTGAAATCTATAGCCATTAAATGTTTTGAAAGGCTGATCATGGCACAGATCAACACCATCATCCCAGACACCCTGGACATACTCCAATTCGCATACTGCACCAACAGATCCACAGAGGGCGGAATCTCTATTGCACTTCACACTGCCCTCTCGGACCTGGATAAGAAGAACACCTACGTAAGAACGCGGTTCATTGACTATAGTGCAGCGTTCAACATCATAGTGCCTTCCAAGCTCATCACTAAGCTCAGGACCCTGGGACTGAACACCTCCCTTTCCAACTGGATCCTGGACTTCCTGACGGACCGTCCACACACAGTGACATCTGCCAAGCTGACCGTCAACACGGGGGTCCCTCTCTTGCGTGCTCAGTCCCCTCCTGTACACCCTGTTCACCCATCACTAAGTTGTAAAGAAGACACAACAACACCTCTTCCCCCTCAGAGAAGAGGGCACTCAAAGTTCTACAGCTGCAACATTGAGAGAATCTTTTTTGGTTGCATCACCGCTTGGTATTGCAACTGCAGGACAACGGCGACCGGGGGACGACCCCAAGGACGAGGAGCGTGTCGAACGGGTGGCGAAGGTAGAAATCACGGATGATGTTGGGGTCCAGAATGTCCTCCAACAGAACCCAACACCGCTCCTCTGGGCCATACCCCTCCCAGTCCACCAGATACGGCAGCACAACGTTGGGAGTCCAGTAGCGATCTGATAGCGTACGCCGGGCTCCCCTCGATATCCGGGGGGGCAGCATCAGCTAGGGGACCAGGAACCACCAGCCTGAGAAAGGAGACATGAATAGAGGGTGAGATATTGTAGTGACTGGGTAATTATAATCTGTATGTCACCTCATTGACCCTTGAACAGCCCCACAAACCGGGGGCTCAGTTTCTTGCAGGGTAGACGAAGTGGGAGGTTCCTGGTAGAGAGCCAGATGCGATCCCCAGGATGGAACAATGGGGTCTCACTGCGGTGACGGTCTGCCTGTTCCTTCTGACGGATGGACGGTGCACTGGTGTCTCAAGTGCGCATTGTTCCACACCTCCTCCATTCACCAGAACCACTCATCTACTTCAGCGCCCGGGGTCCATGGGGCCAGGCCCAGCTGGAAACCCTAAACACACTGGAAGGGGGTCAACTCAGTGCAGGAGTGACATAGAGAGTTATGTGCGTGCTCTGCCCAATGAAGGAAACGTGCCCACTCACCCTGGCGGTCCTGACAGTGACTGCTCAGGAACCTTCCCAGGTCCTGATTCATCCTCTCCGCCTGCCCGTTAGACTGAGGCCGACACGCCGATGTGAGGCTAACCATGACCCCGAGCTTCTCCATGAAGGCCCTCCATACTCAGGATGTGAATTGGGGGCCACGGTCCGAGACTATGTCCTCCGGATGGCCATAATGCCGGATGACCTGCTGTGGAAGAGTGCCTCAGTGACCTGGAAAGCAGTGGGAAGACCAGGAAGAAGGATTAAACGACATGACTTGGAGAATCTATCCACTACCACCAGAATGGTGGTAAACCCATCAAAAGGGGGAAGATCAGTAACAAAGTCAATGGATAGTTGGGACCAAGGTCACTGGGGCACGGGGAGTGGCAGAAGCTTCCCTGCTGGGGCGTTCCGGGAGGACTTGGTTTGAGTAGCATCCTGCACCAAGGTAGGCCACCAGTATTTCTCAGTGATGGAATGAATGGTTCGAGAAATACCTGGATGTCCAGCGATGACAGCTGTGTGCCCAGGTCAGCAGTCCCCTTAGCGTTCCCTTATCCCTGTGGGAATATAGAGGTGTGTGCCCAGGTCAGCAGTCGATCCCTTATCCCTGTGGGAATGTAGATGCGCGCGGGTGGACAATTCCGGGGTGCGGGCTCCCTCTCTAGAGCCTGGCGGATGTCCAGATCTACATCCTAAACCACTGGACCCACAACTCAGGAGGATGGGATTATGGGTGCCCTCTGGATAGGAGCCTCTCCCGAATCGTAGATACGAGACATGGCATCGGCCTTGATGTTCTTAGAACCTGGGTGATAGGTCAGCATGAAGTCGAACCTGGTGTAGAAGAGGGTCCACCTGGCTTGCCGTGGATTTAATCTCCTTGTATGTACTCAAGGTTCCGATGGTCGGTGAGGATGACAAATGGTTCCTTGGCACCCTCCAGCTAGTGTCTCCACTCCTCTAATGCCAACTTCACCGCCAAGAGCTCCCGATCGCCAACGTCATAATTCCTCTCTGCAGGGGACAGTTTCTTGGAGAAGAAAGCACAAGGATACAATTTTACTGGGTCCCCCTGTCTTTGTGCAAAAACTTCTCCACACCCACCTCTGATGCGTATACCTCAACCACAAAAGGTAGCGTGGAATTTGGGTGTTTTAGCAAGGGGCAAGGTGAAACGCCCCTTGAGGAGATGAAAGGCCTTGTCGGCTGCTGGAGACCAAACCAACCTGTGAGAGGGGATGCGACGGCACTGAAGTTCCTGATGAAGCGGCGGTAAAAGTTGACAAACCCCAAAAAACGTTGAAACCCCTTGATGGTGGTTGGGACTGGCCATGATCTTACCGGATTTACCTTCTTGGCCTCCATCCTCACTCCCTTTGGGATGATTTGGTAGCCCAAGAAGGAGACAGCCCTCTGGTGGAATTGGCACTTCTTCACCTTGACGAACAGGTGGTTAGCCAAGAGGCGTTCCAGGACTGCCCGAACGTGAGTGATCCTGGTCGAGAAGATCAGGATGTCATCGATGTACACAATCACCTGACGCTCGAGCATGTCCCTGAACATCTCGTTGACGAATGCCTGGAAAACTGACGGAGCATTGGCTAAGCCAAAGGGCATAACCAAGAACTTGTAGTGACCAGACATCGTGCTGAACGACGTCTTCCACTCATCCCCCTCCCGGATGCAAATGAGATTGTAGGCACTCCACAGATCCAGTTTGGTGAAGAACCAGGCACTGCGGAGCTGCTCGATGGCTGACGACACCAGCAGGAGAGGGTACCGATACTCTTGGTGATGTCATTGAGTCCACAGTAATCGATTTAAGGGCGTAATCCTCCCACAGGACTCTCAACTGACGTGGAACCACAGGGGGCAGGAAAGCAGGTCTCCCGGCATTCAGGTGACCAGTCTGTGATTCTCATCCTCTACCGTGAGATGGTAGGGCTATGGCGCTGAAGCCAAGGTAGGCCGAGGATGATCTGGTGCACTGGTGATAAAAAAGGGGATGTTTTCCTGGTGATTTGTCTCCATGGTGATGGTGAGTGGTTGGGTGATGTGTGTGATGGTTCCGGATCCTAGAGGCCGACAGTCGAGACCTTGAACCGGAAAAGGAGAGGAGAGCGGGTAGGTAGTAATATTTAGAGAGGAGGCAAGGGTCTGATCCATTCCGCGGCGCCGGAATCCAGTAAAGCTGTAGACACAGGGCTTGAGGGACAGTCAGCCAGAGTGATGGGTACTAAAAAGAGTCTAACAGGAAAAGCAGTAGATGGAATACTCACTCCTGGTCCAGGGGATGTAACATCACGTGACCGTCCCTCTGCTCTAGTGGATCCCGGATTCTGAAGTAACGGACACGGCTGGCGCTTGTGCCCTCCCTGGCCACAGTACAGACAGAGCCCCAACTGCATCCGTCTGCGTCGTTCCGCCGAGGGAAGGCATGTGACCCCTACCTCCATGGGTTCAGGCTCTGATCCCGAACACTCGCTGAAGGAGGGAGAGAAGCAATGTAGATGCCGTCGCTCCCAGAGGAGGTTATCCAGACGGATGGCCATCGCAATGAGTGCATCCTGGGTGAGGTTGTCATCTCGGCAGGCCAGTTCCGTCTGGACCTCCTCGCGCAGACCTCTTCTAAATAACGTGCTGAGCACCAGCTCATTCCATCCACTGGAAGCTGCTACTGTCCGGAAGGTAAGAGCATACTCAGCAGCTGTCTGATTCCCCCGCTGAAGCAGATGCTCATCTCCCTCTCTGCCCTCCGCGGGATGATCGAAAATGCTTTTAAACCAAGCAATGAACCCCTCATAAGACTCAAGCCCCTTCTCTCCTCTATCCCAGGCAGCTGTAGCCCATTCCAATGCCCGCCGAGTCAGCAGAGAAATAACCGTGGCAACCTTCGGTGGTGGAACATAACACACAGCAAGCTCTACCGATACACCACGTTTGGAACCAACAGTACCCTGAAAAGCTTCTACCCCCAAGCCATTAGACTGCTTAATACTGTAGTTAGTCCGGGTAGCTTTTAGTTAAATATTTAACTATCTGCATTGACTCTTTTTGCTACTGTTTATTATCTATCCTGTTGCCTAGTCACTTTACCCCTACCTATATGTACATATCTACCTCAATTACCTCGTACCCCTGCACATAGAATCGGTACTGGTACTCTGTGTATGTAGCCAAGTTATCATTGACTCTGTACTGGTACCCTGTGTGTATAGTCAAGTTATCATTGACTCTGTACTGGTACCCTGTGTATATAGCCAAGTTATCATTGACTCTGTACTGGTACCCTGTGTATAGCCAAGTTATCATTACTCATTGTGTATTTATTCCTTGTGGTATTATTGTTCTATTATTTCTCTTTTTCTCTCTGCATTGTTGGAAAGGGCCTGTACGTAAGCATTTCACTGTTAGTATACACCTGTTGTTTACAAAGCATGTGACAAATGCTATTTTATTTGTCCCTTCAGCCCTGTCATTAGCTGTGGTCAAGGGCCTCACCTTTGGACATCATTAGACTTAAACACTAAACACTTATTTAAATATAATTATGTGCAAGCAGAACATGCCCTGTGAGTTGCATCAGTCATTTTTACACCAGTAATCATTAGAATTTATTCAGGCTTTATTTATTTTGTGATTAACACCGTGACACCATGGCTCACCTCTGGCAACAAGGCAGGACATAATAAGACCGTACTGTTAGCCTGGATTATAGTTGATAGGCAGGTTTGCCACTGCAGTTTGCAGATAAGACCATAAGAAAAGTAATCTATAAGAGATTCTGAGGTGGGGGATCATTTCAAAATCCATTACAAACATGCCTTTTAAATCTTGAGTCTCTCTCTGTGTGTCTCTCTCTCTCTCTCTCTCTCTCTCTCTCTCTCTCTCTCACACACACAAACACATACACTCTTAGAATTCAAGCATCTTCACAAGAACATTGCTGGTTATGAAAGAATAGAGAGACCTCAAGTGTGGATGGCTCCAAGCAACCACAGCTCCAAAAATAGTAATAGCAGCATTTGAAGACACATTTCACAGTTAACCTTTAATGGAGCACCAAATCACTGCTCCAGTCAGCAAGAATGACTCATGTTCAGTCCATCTGTGCAACACCAACCTTTTTAGATATGTTTTCCTCATCCACAACAAGTCTGTAGCACTTTCATGTGTCCATCAATATCTTAGGAACTTAACGTGTGTGTAAATGTGGACGATATTATGTACACAGTAACTTTTAGAGCTGAACTGCCAGCAATGCTGACACAATATTTAATTCAATGAGAAAGACTTTGTAGTTTATATTTAAAAAAATATGTTTCAGTTCATTATGAAAGCTCTTTAAGATAGTTTAATGGCAACGCGTATGTGGTTGTAGTATCAATAGTTGAACACAACAGTCCATTAAAAGATAGATAGTAAAAACAGTTTGGATTATAAAAATTGGATCCCAAAGTTAATTATGTATGATACACAGTCTGGACACAGTATCCAAATGGGAGTACATTTTCCACTAGGAGTAAAACTCCCATTTGAGGAAAAAAGTTACTTCACTGAGTCAGCAAAAGGCTAGGGACAGCTTCATATCATATCAGTTCAGTACAAGTCCAATATCTCCCTAACGCATTAGTGTGAACCGGACACTTAGGCACAAGAGAAAGCTGACCTGCAGAATTCTGTATTACTATTCAATCCTAAAGAACGTCTATGCCTGGAGCAGGAGCTTCCACAGACCGCGTGCCTCAGCTTTAAAGAACCTTACAAATGTCTTTCCGCTCTAGCCCTCAGCACACCCTTTCCGCCTGCTGCAAGCTAAGGCTACACAGTATAGTTCTCATGGGAAATAATCTCTTCCTTATAGGATTGCAGTATCAAAACATATCATACCCATGCCATCTTCAGTCCATATATTCGCTGCATGGTTTTTTGTTCTATCTCAACCTCCTACCTTAGGTTCCAATTGGAACATAGGTCTGTATCAGGGACATAGTGGTAAAAAATGTAGCTGGGTGAAATCTGAACACCAGCCAAGATGATGAGCGGTGAAGAGTAAACACGAATGCTCTAATTTGGCAAAATATGTGTGGAAACGCCACTTGGAAAGTAAAAGAGTGCCAAACCACTTAAGGGCATTTTACATGCCATTATAGTGAAGTTAATAGTGTATACATCCCTGGTCTGTACATTTTGTTCAGAAAGAAAAAAGTCAAACAGATTGAGCCTACTGGCAAAAGCAACAGTACATGTCCAGGTCTTTCCCCATACTATAATTCAACCCCCAGCTGTTGCTGGGAAAATGTCAATATTTGGCTACCTGGCTACTCATATCCAGAGCAGTACTATTGGGAGAAGCCTACTCTTAAGTATCAAGTGATAACTTGACATGCTAAAAGCTTCTCTTGAGCTCTTTATTTGTGAATAATGAACTGAGTGGTAAAATATTGACTGAGCTGTGGCTTTGTACCACCATAGTGACAGTATAGTTACACAGGGTTCTGGTATTCAGTTGAATGGCCTGTTCTTGCCCTCTGTCTCCTCTTTCTGTTTAGATGCCTGAAAGGACTCCCCCAATTGTTTATTGTAACCACAGGGGCAGGCACACGACAGGTCAAGGCAGGCAGTGGTCGAAATCCAGAGCAGAGGCCAAAGTACAGGACGGCAGGCAGGCAGGCTCAGGGTCTGGTCAGGCAGAGGTCGGTAATTCAGGGGTGGAGCAAAGGTACAGGACGGCAGGCAGGCTCAGAGGCAGGCAGTGGTCAGGCCGACGGGTACAGGGTCAGGACAGGCAAAGGTCAAAAACCAGGAGGATGAGAAAAAGAGAGACTAGGGAAAACCAGGACCTGAGACAAACTGCTGGTAGGCAGACCAGACGAACTGGCCCAGACAGACAGAAAACACAGGTATAAATACATGGGATAATGGGGAAGATGGGCGACACCTGCAGGGGTGTGGAGACAAGGACAGGTGAAACAGATCAGGGTGTGACCGGTAACGTCAGTTAGGTTATACTATGATGGATAAAGTATCCCAAGATAACTGTTATTTTGTGTTGACCACCTCTGCTAGCTGTTGCACTACCAAGTCTATTTTATTATCCTGTTCCCCTGCAGATGTAGTTTGTCATTGACATCTATACAAATGGTGATATAAAAGGATATGTAATCTAGTCCTTTAATTCTTATGCCTTTCTTTCTATAACATTCACTTAATTCCCTTAAACATTCATTCATTATTTAACCAAGCCTTGAAAGTTGTGGTTTTTGAAATGGGAGCATGTCACCCAATGTAAAGTGTTACCTAACACCTTTTCGGTTTAGTCATACTTGGCACATGTTTGAATGGGGTAGTGTACATTCTAGAAAAGTGTTCAAATGTGACAGATGGAGGGACATCCAGTGACGCATTACTAATGGTTCTGAACCTCTAGCAGATTGTTTTTTCTCTATTCCAGGCTAGAGTGATTACCAATTTAATCTGGAAATTGTGCCAGAGAGGCACAAACATGGAATATATGTAACTCTCTTCCACAGATTGACAGCGGACCATACAGCCTACAGATTGGACCTGACAAGTGACATGGAGCACAATTCTGAAACTCAGTCACTGATACGGAGTGCAATCCTGGTGAAGTATTTCACAATTTCTCCCCTCAACAACAATCTGAAATAAATCTTACAAGTCTCCTGCTAGCAACCAAGTGATTGCATAGTGATAAATATGGAATCTAAGGGCAAGAAGGAATTTCTACCAGCCACCCTGCAGAGAAATCATTGATGCTTTGAGTTTCATCATCATTCAATGGAAAACTCTGATCAATCAAGAATGAAAGTCATGCTGACTGGTCTCCACCAGGGATTTCATTGAGCATTAAGAAATGAGAGACAAGTTTCATCTTGGAGTTTGTTCAACTGACTCACTTTTGTGGAAAATGTTGTCAAATTGATACTGGACAGTACCATGCTGACATACTGGACAGTACCATGCTGACATGCTGGACAGCACCATGCTGACATACTGGACAGCACCATGCTGACATACTGGACAGCACCATGCTGACATACTGGACAGCACCATGCTGACATACTGGACAGTACCATGCTGACATACTGGACAGTACCATGCTGACATACTGGACAGTACCATGCTGACATACTGGACAGTACCATGCTGACATACTGGTGTAATGACGTTGTATTAGTTAATGTGACGACTGTTGTTCATCGAATGATTAAAAGTTTCTAATTGTGTGATTAACTGAATCAAGCAATTATTAATTAATTAACCTGGGGCACCATGGGAAAACTAGTTTTTATTGAGTTTCTATTTCCCAAATTAACTCAAAGAATATCAGAACATCGATTTTACAACAGCCGCTAATTAACCAGTTACCTCTACAATCTCGTTCTGAACGTCGTATAATCTGTGAATCTGCACGGACCCAGGTTTCACCAATGAGTTCGTACCACACCAATCTTAGTTGAAAATGTATTTACTAAAAAGCTAAAATTATGATAAAAGGTACACATGGACAAAACACATTATAGGCTATTGATTAGAACTTAGTATAACGGGCCAACACACTATGGCGCGTGTTACCCAAAATGGGGATTTCAAAGAGGGAGAGAAAAAAGAAAGTACACGAGAGAAATATACATTTGGGTGAATTTGTCAGCTATGCTATTCTAACCCTAGCCTTGCCCCAAACTGCTGCTCTTATGGGTCAGAATATCATGATGTAATTACGTGGGGAAGGTCTCTGAGGATTCTCTGTGTGGACCGTTCAAGGGACCGTTCAGCTGCACTTCTCCGGCGCAGCTCATTCACTTCTCCGGCGCACCTGGGTCATGTAGTCTTCCCTGTAAATTCTTCACCCACAGGTTTTATACCCTCGGGTCAGAAGTGGGCATAACCACCTTTAGGGCAATTCTCTGGGCGTACCAAGTTAATGAGGCAAGGTCTAGATTTCACTCAAATCCAATTTTAGACAACTAACTTAACATTTCATCTTTACCAAAACATTCCCTTTGATTTGGACATTTTCCACACAACGTATAATGTATAAACATCAAACATATATACTAGGAAAACTCTTCACATTACAATGTTTTCGTAATAACGTCATCTATTAACCTTTTAATAACAAAACAAAAATGACATACATTTTCATATTCCATCTATCGTCATGACCACCATTGTGGCTGACGGAAACCATTGTTCCAAAGTCCCTTTATTTCATGTTTAATGTTCTGATTTTGGTTCTCCATAGTAACAGGACAAAGGAATTTGTCTGTGGCCTGAGATTTACCAGGGGCATGAGGGGTCATAAAACCCACACATCTTCAGACCCCTAGATCTCTCTTCCTCTGTTGGGGTTGAGAGATAATCTGTAGGGTTGTGGTCTCCTGTAACCTGACCTGATCAGGACAGTCATGACACTGGACAGTAGCATACTACAGTACCATGCTGACATACTGGACAGTACTATACTACAGTACCATGCTGACATACTGGACAGTACTATACTGACATACTGGACAGTACCATACTACAGTACCATGCTGACATACTGGACAGTACCATACTAACATACTGGATATTACCATGCTGACATACTGGACAGTACCATACTACAGTACCATGCTGACATACTGGATATTACCATGCTGACATACTGGACAGTACCATACTACAGTACCATGCTGACATACTGGATATTACCATGCTGACATACTGGACAGTACCATACTACAGTACCATGCTGACATACTGGACAGTAACATACTACAGTACCACACTGACATACTGGACAGTACCATGCTACAGTATCATACTGACAGACTGAACAGTACCATACTACAGTACCATACTGACATACTGGGCAGTACCATGCTACAGTATCATACTGACATACTGGACAGTAGCATACTGGACAGTACCATACTGACATACTGGACAGTACCATACTGACATACTGGACAATACCATACTGACATACTGGACAGTACCATGCTGACATACTGGACAGTACCATGCTGACATACTGGACAGTACCATGCTGACATACTGGACAGTACCATGCTGACATACTGGACAGTACCATACTGACATACTGGACAGTACCATACTGACATACTGGACAGTACCATACTGACATACTGTACCATACTGGACAGTACCATGTTGACATACTGGACAGTACCATGTTGACATACTGGACAGTACCATACTGACATACTGGACAGTACCATACTGACATACTGACATGTTGGACAGTACCATGTTGACATACTGGACAGTACCATGTTGACATACTGGACAGTACCATGTTAACATACTGGACAGTACCATGTTAACATACTGGACAGTACCATGAACAGTACCATACTGACATGTTGGGCAGTACCATACTGACATACCTGGACAGTACCATGTTGACATACTGGACAGTACCATGTTGACATACTGGACAGTACCATGCTGACATACTGGACAGTACCATGTTGACATACTGGACAGTACCATGTTGACATACTGGACAGTACCATGTTGACATACTGGACAGTACCATGTTGACATACTGGACAGGACACATAGTACCATACTGACATATTGGGCAGTACCATACTGACATACTGGACAGTACCATGTTGACATACTGGACAGTACCATGCTGACATACTGGACAGTACCATACCATGCTGACTGACATACTGGACAGTACCATGCTGACATACTGGACAGTACCATGCTGACATACTGGACAGTACCATGCTGACATACTGGACAGTACCATGCTGACATACTGGACAGTACCATGCTGACATACTGGACAGTACCATGCTGACATACTGGACAGTACCATACTGACATACTGGACAGTACCATGCTGACATACTGGACAGTACCATGCGACAGCATGTTTGTGTTTTCACATGTATTTTTAAACCACTTCATGTGTGATCACGTTTTCATGTGTAGTTTCATGTTATCACGTGTTCCTTTACATGTTGTCACATGTTACTACATTAACTTCACATAAGATCACATGTGTTTTTGGAAAACTTCACATGTGAAATTCATGTGATTTTTCCATAAGGGATATCAGACTATTTGAATAGGATCCTACAGCCTGTTGGTGTACTGGTCATTTAATTGGAAAGCTGTGTGCGTGTGGGCATGCACGTGTGCGTGTGTGTCGTTGGTGTGTCGCTTGCACCCAATGCACATGCGTATATGTAACATCACATGTATCCTGTTTCTCCAACAGACCTACCAAATTACTTGAGTGGTTAAATTAAAATGAGGCAAGGGTGATGACAACGTCACTGGGATTGGATTTAAATGCCATCCACTTTATGGTAGCCTCTGAACATCTTTCACCGAGCATTGGAGGGACTTTACGTCCACAGGCATGTCACAGCGGTGGCAACACTGAGTCTCATCTCCACTAAGTTCACACATCCCTGCTCTCCAAGTCATTTTACTACGATAAATAATTAGGGCAGAGAAGGCTTAAATATTCACAGCATACTACAGTATATTCCTGTGAAGAAAAAATATCTTTGGTTGAATAACATTAGGGCCTGCAGTTCAGCAAAAGTCTGAACTGACCATTTCTTTGCAGTAAGAAAAATCACAAAACTATATTGAAGAAATTAGCGTTATTGATGTTTGATGATAGTTCAACTTTGTCACAAATAAAATCATAGCCATTCAGAAATTGACATGCTATGGAGTAAAACTAAACATTTAGAAGTAACAAATTGTATTTTTTCTGAAAGTGACAGGATGCACGTAATTGATACATTTCCAGAAAATAAAATGAATGAATGCACGTCATGTCAGGGAATGAGAGGTACGCTCTACAACTCAGACAGAGGAAAAAACTCAGAAACCAGCTGCTATCTAAAGTTGTTTATTAAAGTGACTTCTTCTCCTATTTTATTTCATTTTAACTTACCTGAAAGAACTGGGTAGATGTGAGGTAAATCTCCTGAAAGGCCTCTACCATAATACTTTCACTATGTGTTTTCAGATGAGTACAAATGAAGGATAGGAAGGCACAAGACAGACAGTATTGCTGGCTTCAAGTGCTCATGGGAAACTGGGAAGTGGGAAGTACTTTTGAAATCGGAACAATTCTTCAACCAATCAAACTATTTACATCAGGGATAGGCAACTGGCGGCCCAGGGGCAGCATGCGCTACACGGATAAATTTCCAAAGATGGGGTCATTGACCAAAAAAATTCAGTCGGGTTCTCCCATATTTGTTTTTGTTTTTCTACTCTTTTGCACACCAGTATTTCTACTTGCACATCCTCATCTGCACATCTATCACTCCAGTGTTAATTGCTAAATTGTAATTACTTTGCCACTATGGCCTATTTATTGCCTTACCTCCTTGTTTCATTTGCACACACTGTATATAGATGTTTTTCTATTGTGGTATTGACTGTACGTTTGTTTATCCCATGTGTAACTCTGTGTTGTTTTTGTTGCGCTGCTTTGCTTTATCTTGGCCAGGTCGCAGTTGTAACTGGCCTACCTGGTTAAATAAAGGTGAAATAAAGTGAAATAAAAATACATTTTTTTTAAACTTAATGTTGAGAGTTAGAATAGTAGAATATACAAGGGTGCAATTTCAAAATGTGATTGTACTTCAGAAGTTTATCTCTTGTTATATCAGTCACTGACAGTCACTCAATTGTCAGCTAAAAATGTTTAGATTTGTAAATTAGTTTAGCCATCTATCTAAACTTGGCTGAATACCGACCAGGCAGAGGGGCCCTGACCTCCAGGGGGCCCTGATTGATTTTGTTAGTCACTCTCACTCATACTGTATATATCATTTTAACATGGCATAAGCCAGTTAGCTACTTTATTTTTAGGACCACTTTAGGTATCAAAAAATATATATTTTTAAAAAATATTATAAAATATTGAATTTGGCTTAAGAATATAACCATATAAAGCATTCATTTAAAAAAAAGTCTAAATAAATCACAAGGAATTAGGTTTTGAAGTGTCTGTCCTATATAAGAAAGCTCAGGAAATATTTTCGTTTTTTTTTGGACACATATTTAACCCCTTATTTTGTTAGCACAAAACTACCTCCATACTTTAATTTGTTTGTATGTATCTTCAGAAGAGTCCCGTGACATGTAGAGCAAAACGGAGAACAGCATTGGGTTCATGAGTCTCCCCTTTCCATAGTGGGGTCATATTAGTTTGTAGCTCAAATGATTCAGGCGCTACAGAAAGAAGTTGGCATGTCAGCGTTTCTGACTTCAGACGAGTCCCATGATATTTGTGGGGGTTGTAGAGCAAAGCAGAGAACACCATCGTGTTTGTGAGAATCTCCCCTTTTGTAGACCAAACATTTGGGACGCTACTGATGTTTTCGTGAGAACACTGCTGTAACTCAACCACCTTCAGATGCGGAAGGCCGACGTAGGCAAATGAGATGGAATGAGACGCAGCTTAAACTGACAGATTTTTGGTGGATTTTTTATTATGTTGCATGGGTGTATCAATAGACTCTTAAGGTCTACTGTACAAATAGATTTATTTCACAAATCAGTTTAGTTTACCACTCAACGGTCCATATAGGGCCATAAACAAACAAACAAACATTTTCACCTAGAGGTGGCATTCCTAATGGCTGGTGATTTTATTCATGGAAAACTGAAATCCATTTTACCTAATTTCTACCAGCATGTCATCTGTGCAACTAAAGGCTAAAAAACTCTAGGTCACCTTGACCCCAAATAGAGAGATGCATACAAAGCCCTCCTTTGCCCTCCATTTGGGAAATCTGACCATCACTCTATACTCCTGATTCCTGCTTACAAGCAAAAACTCAAACCGGAAGTAACTGTACGGAAGTGGATGCTAACCTACACGACTGTTTCGCTAGCACAGAATATGGAATATGTTCCGAGATTCATCCAATGGCATTGAGAAGTTTACAACATCAGTCACCAGCTTCATTAATAAGTGCATTGATGACTTTGTTCCCACAGTGACCGTACATACATATCCCAACCAGAAGCCAGGCATTACAGGCAAAATCCGCACTGAGCTAAAGGCTAGAGCTGCCGCTTTCAAGGAGTGGGACACTAACACAAATGTTTATAAGAAATCCAGCTACACCCTCCGACAAACCATCAAACAGGCAAAGCTTCAGTACAGGACTAAGATTGAATCCTATTACACAGGCTCTGACACTTGCAAACTATCACTGATTACAAAGGTAACCCAGCCGTGAGCTGCCCAATGACCAAGCCTACCAGATGAGCTAAATGCCTTCTATGCTTGCTTCAAGGCAAGCAACACCAAACCATGCATGAGAGCACCAGCTATTCCGGACAACTGTATGACCAACTGCCAAGTGTCTTCACTGAAATGTTCAACCTCTCCCTGACCAAGTCTGTAATACCTATATGTTTCATGTTTCAAGCAGACCACTATAGTCCCTGTGCCCAAGAACGCCAAGGTAACTTGTCTAAATTACTATCACCCCCTAGTGTAACGGATATGAAACGCTAGCTTAGTTAGCGGTGGTGCGCGCTAAATAGTGTTTCAATCGGTGACGTGGTTCCCCTTGCTCTGCAAGGGCCGTGGCTTTTGTGGAGCGATGGGTAACGATGCTTCGTGGGTGACTGTTGTTGATGTGTGCAGAGGGTCCCTGGTTCGCACCCGGGTATGGGTGAGGGGACGGTCTAAAGTGATATTGTTACACTAGCACTCAAATAGGTACCCATGAAATGCTGGTCATGACTCACATCAACACCCTAATCACAGACACCCTGGACATACTCCAATTCACATATCGCCCCAACAGATCTACAGATGATGCAATCTCTTTTGCACTCCACACTGCCTTTTCCAACCTGGACAAAAGGAACACCTATGCGAGAATGCTATTCATTGACAGCTCAGTGTTCAACACCATGCCGCCCTCCAAGCTCACCACTAAACTCAGGACTGGGACTGAACACCTCCATCTGCAACTGGATCCTTACTTCTTAACGGGCCGCCCCCAGGTGGTGAGAGTAGGCAACAACACATCTGCCACGCTGTCCCTCAACACAGGGGTCCCTCAGGGGTGCGTGCTTAGTTCCCTAGTGTACTTCCTGTTCACTCACGACTGTGTGGCCACACGGGACTCCAAAACCCTCATTAAGTTTGCTGACGATACAATGGTGGTAGGCCGGATCCCCGACAACGATGAGACAATCTATAGGGAGGAGATCAATGACCTGGCAGTGTGGTGCCAGGACAGCAATCTCTCCCTCAACGACTGCAAGACAAAGATGCTGATCGTGGATTGCAGGAAAAGCAGGGCCAAGCACGCCACCATTCACATTGATGACGCTGTAGTGGAGCGTGTTGAGAGCTTCAAGTTCCTCTGTGTTCACATCACTAAGGACCTATCATGGGCGAAACACACCAACAAAGTCGTGAAGAGGGCATGACACCACCTCTTCCCCCTTAGGAGGCTGAAAAGATTTTGGTGGACTCTCCAAAGCTTAAAAACTTCTACAGCTGCACCCTTGAGAGCATATTGACTGGCTGTATCACTGCCTGGTATGGCAACTGCTTGGAATCCAAACTCAAGGCGCTACAAAGGATAGTGCGTACGGCCCACTGAGGCCGAGCTCCCTACCATCTTGGACCTCTATACCAGGCAGTGTCAGGGGAAGGCCCTAAAAAGTGTCAGACTCCAGCCACACAAGTCATAGACTGTTCTCTCTGCTACCGCAAGGCAAGTGGTACCGGAGCGCCAAGTCTGGGATCAAAATGCTCCTGAAGAGCTTCTACCCCCAAGCTATAAGACTGCGGAACAGTTAATCAAGTGACTACCCTGACTATTAACATTGACCCTTGCACTGGCTCTATGCACACTCACTGGACTCTATCCATACACTCACACATACTACACTGACACTCCAACACACAGACACACATACACACACACTACATACTCTCACACGTACAAAACACACACACAGATGCATATTGACGCCACACACACACATACTCTTTCACACTCTTCCCATATGCTGCTGCTACTCTGTTTATTATCTATCCTGATTGCCTAGTCACTTTTAACCCAACATGTACATATTACCTCAATTACCTCAACTACTCCTGCACATTAACTGTGTTGGTACTCTTTGTATATAGCCCCGTTATAGATATTTTATTGTGTTACTATTTCGTTCTTTATTTAGCACATTTGTCTTACTTTTTAACTCTGCATTGTTGGGAAAGGGCTCGAAAGTAAGCATTTCATGTTAAAGTCTACACCTGTTGTACTGGGAGCATCTGACAAAGACCGTTTGATTTGACTTGGAGGTACGCAGACCTGCGAGCCAATGCAGCCCCTCATGATGAGTTCAGATTTTTTCATGGCCCTTCACCCCCAGCAACATTGCCCTTCCCTGAGCTACATTATCCAAATTGATAAGGTTGTAGTTGTCAAAAATATTTGTTGTCATCTTTTGGTTGGTTGAGGTCAAATGTCAGTGGTGAAACGTCCTAACTCTGCAACAGCGTTTTCTTAGAGTTTACATACTGATTAGGAGGGTTGTTCAAGTGAATCTTCCCTGTCGAAACTGTTCTGACAACTCCGATAGCATGTGAAGGTGACATACACAGCTCATTCGGAAAGTATTCAGACCCCTTCCTTTTTCCACATTTTGTTTAGTTAAAGCATTTTTTTTTAAATCGTCAATCTACACACAATGCCCCATGATGACAAATTTAGCAAATGTATTAAAAATAAAAACAAATACCTTATTTACATAAGTATTCAGACCCTTTGCTATGAGACAAGAAATTGAGCTCAGACGCATCCTGTTCCATTGATCATCCTTGAGGTGTTTCTACAACTTGATTGGAGTCAATTGATTGGACAGGGTTTGGAAAGGCACACACCTGTTTATACAAGGTCCCACAGTTGGCAGTGCATGTCAGAGCAAACACCAAGCCATCAGGTCAAAGGAATTGTCCATAGAGCTCCGAGACAGGATTGTGTTGAGGCACAGATCTGGGAAAGGGTACCAAATCATTTCTACAGCATTGAAGGTCCTCAAGAACACATCATTCTTAAATGGAAGAAGTTTGGAACCACCAAGACTTTTCCTAAAGCTGGTTGCATGGCCAAACTGAGCAATCGGGGGAGAAGGGCCTTGTTCAGGGAGGTGACCAAGAACCTGATGGTTACTGGGGCGGCAGGTAGCCAACTGGTCAGAGCGTTTGGCCAGTAACTGAAAGGTTGCTAGATCGAATCCCCGAGCTGACAAGGTAAAAATGTGTCATTCTGACCCTGAACAAGGCAGTTCCTAGGCTGGCATTGTAAATAAGAATTTGTTCTTAACTGTCTTGCCTAGTTAAATAAAGATTCAATCTGTAGAGATGGGAGAACTTTCCAGAAGGTCAACCACCTCTGCAGCACTACACCAATCAGGCCTTTATGGTAGAGTGGCCAGACGGAAGCCACTCCTCAGTAAAAGGCCTGCCTGGAGTTTGCCAAAAGGCACCTAAAGCACTCAGACCATAAGAAACAAGATTCTCTTGTCTGATGAAACCAAGATTGAACTCTTTGGCTTAATGCCAAGCGTCATGTCTGGAGGAAACCAGGTGCCATTCTTACGGGGAAACATGGTGGTGGCAGCATCATACTGTGGGGATGTTTTATTAGAGTCAGGGACTGGGAGACTAGTCAGAATCGAGGAAAAGATGAATGGAGCAAAGTATAGAGATCCTTGATGAAAAAATAGCTGTGCAGTGACGCTCCCCATCCAACCTGACAGAGCTTGTAGAGAAGAATGGGAGAAACTCCCCAAATACAGGTGTACCAAGCTTGTAGCGTCATACCCAAGAAGACTCAAGGCTGCAATCGCTGAATACTTACGTAAATGTGAAATTGAAATACATTTGCAAAAAAAACTATACAATTCTGAAAACCTGTTTTTGCTCTGTCATTATGGGGTATTGTATGTAGATTGATTGAGGGGGTAAAAAACTATGTATCTATTTTAGAATAAGGCTGTGTGTAAAGTAGCAACATGTGGAAAACCTAAAGGGTTCTGAATACTTTCCAAATGCACTGTGCAGTACATGGGAGGATGGCTGTGTCTGAGCCATCGCTCCATTGGCTCGGGTGTCAGCCTGGAGTTTATGGGACATTAAGTGATACCCTAGCAAGGTGAGTAAATACATAGTTGGAAATTGGTCTGCTGTGTGAGGACTATACCACAGGGCTGTCCTGGGCAAGATGTACCCATTGCACCCAGACTGGCTTGTTTAGACATGGCTCTCTGCAAGGCTGTGAACACAACAGGGGATGCTGGAGCAAAGCATCTAGCTGTTTGACAAAATAGTCAATTATTGTGAGCTTCAGAGCTTAGATTATCTGCCACTGACTGCTGTCCAGGGAGGGAAACACTGACTGCTGTCCAGGAAGGGAAACACACTGGCAGCCAGCCTCAAGCACCGAATGCTTCCCAGGAAAAAAACAAGGCAATAGGTGAGTTCTCTGTTATGTGTCCTCATTACATGTGACAACAAGGAAAGTCATAACACAAGGGCAGTGGAAATCAGATGAATTGTCCCATGTGTAATGTCAGGCAACATTGCGTGAAGTGCTCATCTTCCTAGAAAAGTGGTGGTAGTCCAGTTGACAGCCAAGTTCACGAACAGTGTCACAGAGCATATGGTTTCAAAGTCAAGCAAAAATCTGAAATCTAGTTAATGATCTTAAAATGAAGACATATTAACTGAAATGTACACAAATACACCTGTTCATTATGCAATCTTCCAGTTGCAAAACTGGCTAACACTTCAGTTGAAGGGTTTCTCTTGGTTTGTTAAGTGGTCTCTTCTAACATGACACATGACAGGGAAACGTGTGTACTTTGTTTGTTGTGGTCCTCAGTATAATATGGTCTGTTTCCAGTTTGAAACATTTGGTACACCCATACCATGTGCCACTCACACACTGTGTTTACTGCTGTCTCATCGCAGCATTGACCTTTGTCTCAAAAATATTGTTACTGGGTCTTTCTATAAACTAGGGTACCAGTAAGGATTTCCTAGACAGGACAAGTTGTTACAGTTAATACGTCATTGATAATAATCTGCCAATTTTGGTCATGTCATTACATTAAGATGTAAGGGGGGAACATGGCTATATTCAATCAAATTCATGAGAGGATTTAACCTTTTACTGCAGTGATTTAAATCAGGGTCACACAGTGTTTCTTGGTAGTCTTCTACTTTGAAACAGAAGTATACACCTCACACACATGGTTCTGGGCTTAAAAATAGAAGACACCTGTACCATGTCAGATATAGAGTTCAAATGTATTCAATTTTGAGTTTGCATCTCAGTATTACACTTTATATACATCACAGAAGACTGAAATATAACAAAACCGTACTAAATAGAAACACCTCATTTTCTTAAATAATGTTTATTAATTCTGAAAAATATTACAATTCTACCTATGAGGCCACTAGATGGCAATTTGGTAATTTGACTGCAGGAAAGGGGTCTAAAACCTACAGTGACTTATTTAAGAAAGTATTCCAGATTTTCTTGTGTTACAGCCTGAATTTAAAATGGATTACATTTAGATTCTGTCACTGGCCTACACTCAATAACCCATAATGACAAAGTGGAATTATGTTTCTGGAAAATTTTACAAATGAATTCAAAAATAAAAAGTTGAAATGTCTTCAGTAAATAAGTACTGTATTGAACCCTTTTGTTATGGCAAGCCTAAATATAGGTTCAGTAAAAATATGCTTAACCTAACCAGTCACATAATAAGTTTCATGGACTCACTCTGTGTGCAATAATAGTGTTTAACATGATTTTTTAATGACTACCGCATTTCTGTACTCCACACATGCAATTTTCTGTAAGTTTGAAATTCAAACACAGATTGCGACCACAAGGACCAGGGAGGTTTTCCAATGCCTCACAAAGAAGGGCACCTATCGGTAGATTGGAAAATAAAATAAAATGCAGACATTGTATATCCCTTTGAGCATGGTGACATTATTAATGAACTTGCACTTTGGATGGTGTATCAATACACTCAGTGACTACAAAGATACAAGCGTCCTTCCTAACTCAGCTGCCGGAGAGGAAGGAAACCGCTCAGGGATTTCACCATGAGGCCAATGGTGACTTTAAAACAGTTACAGGGTTTAATGGCTGTGATAGGAGAAAATTGGGGATGGATCAACAACATTGTAGTTACTCCAAAATTACTAACCTGACAGAGTGAAAAGAAGGAAGCCTGTACAGAATAAAAAATATTCCAAAACATGCATCCTGTTTGCAATAAGGCAGTAAAACTGCAAAACAATGTGACAAGGACATGAATACAAAGCGTAATGTTGGAGCAAATCCAACACAACACATTACTGAATACCATGGTGGTGGCTACATCTTGGTGGTGGTTATCGGTATGCTTTTTATCGGAAAGGACTAGGGAGTTTTTCAAGACAAAAATTAAGCGTAATGGAGCTAAGGACAGGCACAATCCTAGAGGAAAACCTGGCTGAGTCTGCTTTCCAACAGACAAATTCACCTTTCAGCAGAACAATAACCTAAAACACGCCAAATATACACTGGAGTTGCTTACCAAGATGACATTGAATGTTCCTGAGTGGCAGAGTTACAGTTTTGACTTAAATCTGCTTGAAAATCTATGGCAAGACTTGAAAAAGGCTGTCTAGCAATGATTAGCTACCAACTTGACAGAGCTTAAAGAAAGTTTTAAAGAATATTGTGCAAATATTGTACAATCCAGGTGTGCAGGGCTCTTAGAGACTTACCCAGAAAGACTCACAGCTGTAATCGCTGCCAAATCTAATTCTAACATGCATTGATGCAGGCGTGTGAATACTTATGTAAATGAGATATTTCTGTATTCAATTTTCAATAAATGTGCTAAAGTTTCTAGAAACATATTTTCACTTTGTCATTATGGGGTGTGTGTGGAGAAAAATATATATTTAACCCTTTCTCGTGGTTGGTATCTTGATGGATTTGTATAAAATTGTTTGAGATAAAACATTACTTTTTCTGTTATTGCATTTATGGCAGTGTACATTGTTGTTGTTATCATATATTAAGCATTAATCAGGTAATTTAGACAGTGAACTTGAACCTTGTGGAATCCTGGATCTTGCTGTCTGACAGTTTTTTGTACAAAGATCTCCGAAATGCAGTGTAACTACGTAACATTGTGCGTCTCCTTTTGTTATGGGGTGAAAATTGTTTTCATAGGCACAAGTCCCCATAAATTCATGCCATTGCAAAATCTAATGCTTCTAACCAAAACAGTCACCTTACCTTGATACTTAAAACATAAATCGATACTGTAATTAACGTGGTTCTTTAATAATTATGCATCATTTTTGTTGGATGCTCATTGGGTTTTAAGCTGTTTAATTATGCTGTGATATTTTCACACTATCATCTGATCCAGGAATTAATTTTCTGAATGATAATCAAGTGGCGAACAGCTGTTGTGATAGTGGATGCGATATCACAATCAATCAATCGAATGTATTTATAAAGCCCTTCTTAGATCAGGTGATATCTCAAAGTGCTGTAAAGAAACCCAGCCTAAAACCTCAAACAGCAAGAAATGCAGGTGTAGAAGCACGGTGGCTTGGAAAAACTCCCTAGAAAGGCCAAAACCTAGGAAGAAACCTAGAGAGGAACCAGGCTATGTGGGGTGGCCAGTCCTCTTCTGGCTGTGCCGGGTGGAGATTATAAAAGAACATGGCCAAGATGTTCAAATGTTCATAAATGACCAGCAGGGTCAAATAATAATAATCACAGTAGGTCTCAGGCTCAGGTCCCCCGAGAGAGGGAAAGAGAGAATTAGAGAGAGCATACTTAAATTCACACAGGACACCGGATAAGACCGGAGAAATACTCCAGATATAACAGACTGACCCTAGCGCCCCGACACATAAACTACTGCAGCATAAATACTGGAGGCTGAGACAGGAGGGGTCAGGAGACACTGCGGCCATCGTTGTTAAATGGAAGAAGTTTGGAACCAGCAAGACTCTTACTAGAGCTGTCCGCCCGGCCAAACTGAACAATCGGGGGAGAAGGGCCTTGGTCAGAGAGGTGACCAAGAACTTTTTTATTTATTTTTTATTTTACCTTTATTTTACTAGGCAAGTCAGTTAAGAACAAATTCTTATTTTCAATGACGGCCTAGGAACAGTGGGTTAACTGCCTGTTCAGGGGCAGAATGACATATTTGTACCTTGTCAGCTCGGGGATTTGAACTTGCAACCTTCCAGTTACTAGTCCAACTCTCTAACCACTAGGCTACCCTGCCGCTGACAGAGCTCCAGAGTTCCTCTGTGGAGATGGGAGAACCTTCCAGAAGGACAACCATTTCTGCAGCACACCACCAAATCAAATCAAATTTTATCTGTTACATGAGCCGAATACAACAGGTGTAGACCTTACCGTGAAATGCTTACTTACAAGCCAACAACAATGCTGTTCAAGAAAGAGAGTTAAGAAAATATTTAGTGAAAAAAAAATCTACAAATCTAAAAGTAACACAAGACAATGACATAACAATAACAAGCCTATATACAGAGGGTACCAGTAACCTGTCAATGTGCGGGGGTACATGTTAGTCAAGGTAATTTGTAAAGTGACTATGCATAGATAAAAATGGCGAGTTGCAGTTGTGTAAAACAAAGGGGAGGGGGGTCAATGTAAATAGTCATCTGTGTGGCCATTTGATTAATTGTTCAGCAGTCTCATGGCTTGGTGGGTAGAAGCTGTTAAGGAGCCTTTTGGTCCTAGACTTGGTGCTCCGGTACCACTTGTCGTGCGTAAGCAGAGAGAACAGTCTAGGTGACTGGAGTCTTACGGTCAGATGCCGAGCAGTTGCCATACCACGCAATGATGCAACCGGTGGTGCAGCTGTAGAACTTTTTGAGGATCTGGGGACCCATGCCAAATCTTTTCAGTCTCCTGAGGGTGAAAAGGTGTTGTTGTGCCCTCTTCACAACTGCCTTGGTGTGTTTGAACCAGGATAGTTCTATGGTGAAGTGGACACCAGGGAACTTGAATGTTTTGACCTGCTCCACTTCAGCCCCGTCGATGTTAATGGGGCCCGGTTCAGCATTCCTTTTCCTAGTCCAGTTGTGCTTGGCCACGCAGTTGTGGGTGAACAGGAAGTACAGGAGGGGACTAAGCATGCACTCCTGAAGGACCCCAGTGTTGAGGATCAGCGTGTCAGATGTGTTTCTGCCTACCCTTACCACCTGGGGGCGGCCGGTCAGGAAGTCCAGGATCCAGTTGCAGAGGGAGGTGTTTAGTCCCAGGGTCCTTAGCTTAGTGATGAGCTTTGTGGGCACTATGGTGTTGAACGCTGAGCTGTAGTCAATGAACAGGATTCTCACATAGGCCTTTATTGTAGAGTGGCCAGACGGAAGCCAATCCTAAGTAAAATACATATGACAGCCCACTTGGAGTTTGCCAAGAGGCACCTAAAGTACTCTCAGGCCATGAGAAACACAATTCTCTGGTCTGATGAAAACAAGATTGAACTCTTTGGCCTGAATGCCAAGCATCACGTCTGGAGGAATCCTGGCGCCATCCCTACGGTGTAGCATGGTGGTGGCAACCTCATGCTGTGGGGATGTTTTTCAGCGACAGGGAAAGATGAACGGAGCAAAGTACAGAGAGATCCTTGATGAAATCCTGCTCCAGGGTGCTCAGGACCTCAGAATGGAGCGCAGGTTCCCCTTCCAATAGGACAACACCTGTTTTTGCTTTGTCATTAGGTGCATTGTTTTTAGATTTATGAGGGGGAAAAAAATAATTTATCCATTTTAGAATAAGGCCGTAATGTAACAAAATGTGGAAAAAGTCAAGGGGTCTGTATACTTTCCGAATGCACTGTAAATATCATAATGTGTAGTTCAAAAGTCAAAACTTATGTCGAAGGTGAATCCGGTTCTTATCAACTTACACAAATCCACAAAGATTTTTTAAAGCACGTCGGCCATATCAGTTCTGTTTTAAAAAAAAGGCAGTAAATGAGTTTGAATGAACTGATTCGCTGCCATATGAGGCTCCGCTGATAGCCAGGTGTAGTGTTGAAAGGATTCACTCCATGGTGCTGAAGGAAAGCTCTGTTGTTGGGACAGCTTTATGTCGGTCCTAACAGTTTGTGGGCACCGTTTGTCACTGTTATAGTGCAATTAATGTAAGTCTATGGTTTAGTGTTGGGACTTGGCTTTGCTGGCATGCATCTAAAAAAATTGGTTGAGTTTACCCCACCGTGATTTACATGCTTAAGTCGCCGCTGCTAATATCCTTACCAAATTGATGTTGATCATCTGTTGTTGTCTTCTTGATTTACAGCAGGGTCTCCTTAGATTAATAGAGAACGCATCAGGGTAATGAGTTTACATTTTCTTATGTTTTTGTGCCTCGGATTGGACACAGAATCTACTGTGCCCAACACTATTCCTATTCATTATTCTGGATATATGACAACAATGACAACAAATGACATAGCCTTGTGGGCTTATTCACACCATGATCTGGTAATGATATAACATGACTAATACATTTTGTTTTCCATGTTACACCTGTAATTTTAAACAATACAAGGGGTTTAAAGTAGCCTACTTGAATGTGGAGCTCAGAAATTTAAGTAGGCTCCTTGAAAAGACCTTGTAATTATTGCAGACAATTTTTAAGTTCTCCTGCTCCCTTATAGTTATCCTTTAATTTTCGATACATTTTTGTGAGAGATGTGAACACTCGTTTGTTTCCCACAAGTTCAATTGTTGAGGTAAAACCATGTGCGGTTATTATGAGGACGACAACATCTAATGTTGGCTTCAACTTTCCATTCATATTCTTCCATTACAAAAGGAACCTAGTTTTTGGTTGCTTTCTCATAATAAAAACTGTGATGGTGAGATTCATGCTACCACTATTCATGGCTTTATTATGTGTGCCTACGTCGGCCATATAGGCTACAGAAAAATCATCATGCACGTATCCAATTTATTTACATTTTAGACATTCAACAGACACTCTTATCCAGGGCGACTTCATACATTTTCATACTTTTTTCCCAGTCTGTACTGGTCCCCCTTGGGAATCAAACCCAGAACATTGGAATTGCAAGCACCATGCTCTACCAACTGAGCCACATGGGACATGTTTTAGAATGCAATAATAATTTGAATATCAGTGCATTAGAAAGACCTAAGAAATGCATTATTCTGAAAGTGATAACGGCCTACTTTTATTTTGTATACTTTTTTTTGGAGGGGAGGGGGGTTCTATATTAGGCCCTATATCTACAATTATATAAATTATACAATTGTATAACATTAAGTGCTTGAAAAAGTCCTTTAAAGTCCTGAATTTGACTTGCCAATGTCTGTATGAACCCTGCTTAAAGGATGTATAGTCCTATGTTGTTGTGTAGGTGTTCTGAGACAATTTGCACATATTTCTCTAAGTAGGCCTACACATGTGGAACTGCATAACATTTTTTGTTGTTGTTTCAAACCATTTTGAAATGTTGATCCCAATTTCACACATTGGCCCCGTTATTTATAGAAAGACCCTACGCCATTATATGGAGAGGGATGGAGTTTGGCACCAGAGCTGTACCATCAGTAAAATGCATGAACACTTCAGGGGTCCTTGGAAGACGGTGTGGTGTGACTTATCCCTGTTGGCACTCCAACAGGCACTCAGGGGTCACAGTAACTAATGATATGGCAAGGTGAGAAGAGGCGGGACAGAGACATGACTTTGATCAGCCTTAACTGTGCTCAATAGCGTAGTCTGATATACCGCGATACCAGATAACATGTGAAATGTGAGAATCTATATCAGTGGTATACACTTTGCAGTGGTGAATGTTTATCAATATACATTTATTCAGATATTTAATTGACCAATAGCAGCATATGAAAGGGCCCAAGCCTTCATTTGGTCCATCCAACCATATAATAACCATTCCCATTGCTTAAAAAAGACTGGTGATCTATCTTGGTTTTTCTTCAGTATTTGATTGTATAGAGATCTAGCTAGACATGAACAAACCAATTACGATACTGAGTCAGTGAGGCCTTAAAACTACATTATGAGATATGTTTAATGACTATCATGGATGGCAAACTCTGAAAGGTCACTTGCTGCCTAAGCTAGAGTACATTTCTCCGACATGGTTGTACTGGTCGCAGAACCCTTTTGACAGAGTTGAACACAAACTGCTCTTGACAGTAGATGTTAGCTCAAAGTAGCAAAGGCACGAGTGTTCAGAATACCAATGTGAAAGTATCAGATTATCTTATTGAAAGGTAAGGTCATTAGCAATACATCTCATTGAATAACCCAAAATATGTAACACGACATTAGGATAAAACATGACTTGTATTTTAGGCTTTAATCAAGCTTTAAGCGATATAGAAGGACTTTTTTTTAAAGTAATCCCAGTTAGAAGAGTTTCTCTATAATAGTACATTTGCAGTTTCATGTTATTAAATGAGAGAATCAGGGAATCAATGATTTCATGCACTGAAATACATTGGACATCTTTGCCTCAAGGTCATGAAGTATGGAAATGAGTGAGCCAATAATGTCTGCTTCAAGACTGATTGCTTTTATTATATGCATATATTCATTTAACTGAATAGAGAGCATACCCACTGGGCACAGACGTCAGTTCAACATCTAGTTATGATTTACATTTGGAGGAGTTGTCAACTTTACTTGAATTCAATGTGAAATCAACAAAACATTTCACCCTGTCATTGGATTTAGACTAAAAGTTGGGTAAAAAAATATTACATTTTCTAACGTTGACGACTTTTAGCAAATCCAGTTTTCGACGTCATCTCTCTGAATTTTTTGTTATTGAAATGAAGTGGAAACAACGTTGATTCAAGCAGTTTTTGTCCTGTCTGTGCAACAATAGACATCTACCATTACAGCATTCAAATCAAACATTAATTTCCCATGGGCCACACTGAAGAAAAGGGCAAAAATAAAACAGATTGTAATTTAATAATAGCATATCTGGCTAGAGATAATTGTCAGATGTGTATACTCAATAGTGTTTGGAAAGTTGACTGATGAATTTCAGAACCTGAAAAATAACTAAGGTTCTAGAGGTTTCATGTACAGATGTAAGATCTTAATTTGACCAGTTTCTCACATGAAAATAATCCTGCAGCAACAGGAAATGTAAATTATTTGTCGGGGTTGATACATTTTTTTGTTAGGGCAAATCAAGCCTGAAAGTAGAAACTACAAACTTTAGGAGCATTTTTAAACCTTGAATACACTTCAAGTTTGCATTTCCTGCAACAACAGGATGATCAATTTAGATCCTACCTGTTCCATGAATAACTAACACAGCCTTTCAATCTATAGATATGTGTTTGTTCGAAAAGAGTGTCATGAGAAGTTTATAGCACTTCTATGATATACATTTGATATGCCTGCATCACAGATTTCCTCCTGCTTTTAATACATGCTTTTTTTTGGTGGGATGAAGATAAAGTACATTTGCTTTCATCACAGATGGCTACAGCCTCACAGCCTTTCCTTCTCAATGATGCATTAGCATCTGGCTCCTCCAACACAGACATGATTTAAGCTCCCTTTTGTAGCCTCATCCTTCAATAGGATCCATACTACTCCCCTCCCCCCATTTTAGTCCATCATCCAAAATGATTGTCAGGTTCAAAACTGACGTGCGTTTGCCAATCTTTAAAATTGGTCTGCATGTGGCTGTCAGGGCTGGCGTGTGACACGGAAGGGAGCTGGCGTGTGCGCTTTAATGTGGGAACAGCCGACGGGGTGGTCTCTCATGCGTCTCCTCAACAGACGTGAGCAGAGGAGGGACAGATTGATGTGGAACACAGAGATGGGCAGGCAGTGTGTGTTGCGTCCGGGTACTCACAGCTCGTTGGAGAACTCATCCAGCAAAAATCCTGTACATGCTTGCTAAGTGAAGAATACAGCATATCAAAGGATGAAGTGTCTCCCAAAGGTATAGCAATCCACTTTGATTGGGATAACTGAACGTGCTTTACACCAGTGATACATCTTAATCTGTTTAAGGAAAGGGGGGAATCATAACCCTGGATCTGAAATAAGTACATTGAAGGGATGTATCACGGTAGACTGAAAAGCCATTCATTTGAAATGAAGAGGTGTCCATCTGACAAGAATGCAACGCAATGCAACAGATCCAATTTAATACCAGTCAGCATACAATGGCTTGGGGGTACCGTATAACATTGTTTTCTCTCAGTTTCTTGGTTGGACATATTAAATAGCGTGCCATGGCATTGTTGCAGCCCTTTATTTCTTTACGATTCTATCTAGTTCCTCCACCATACATAGTTAAGGTCTCTCTCTCTCATTGTTAACGTTATATGATTGTGTTGTAAATTATCAATTAAATACATGGAGAGTAATATGGTACAGGCTATATCGTGACAGAGACAATATGTACATCAGAGGAAAATGTTTTTAAGCAATAAGGCATGAGAACATGGGGGTTATTGTGACTAAGGGCTGTTCTTAGGCCTGACGCGAAGTGAATGGCCAGTGAAACAGCCCTTAAGAGGGTGTTAATCACATTAATTCCCATGTTTCGAGGGCCTATTAATTTTATAAAATGTTTGCCAACATCTATAAAAAAAATATGAATGACATGTTTTAATTAAACGTTAATTTTATTTCATCCTTCCACCATACGATATAGACTGGGCAAAAGCCAGTTGTGTCACACACTGCTCTGTGTCAACTGTCTTTGTGCTTGTCTCCACCCTTCACCAAATGTCTCCCATCTTCCCCCATTATCCCCTGTGTATTTATACCTGTGTTTTCTGTTTGTCAGTTGCCAGTTCACCTTGTCCTGTCAAGTCCTACCAGCAAGTTCCTTTGTTTCCTGCGCTCTAGTTTTCGTTTTTCCTAGTGTTCCCAGTTCTGACCTTTCTGCCTGTCCTGACCATGATCCTGCCTGCCATCCGGTACCTGCCTGACTCTGATTTGGATTACGACTCTTTGCCTGCCTTAACTCACCTTTTGCCTGCCCCTTGTATTTTAATAAACTCTGAGACTCGTACAATCCGCCTCCAGTGTCTGCATCTGGGTCTTAGCCTGAGCCGTGATAAGTTGTTATTTCTGAGATTTGGAAATTGCTAGCCGAAAGGGCTGGTCGTCCATTCGATGGGAATGGTTGCTATCCAAATGACCTGGTCCTCCGTTTTAATCAAAAAAGGTTGTTATCTAGGCAAGCTACTTCTCCTAAATATAACACACTCACTCCTTTGCTAGCTAGCCAACTAAATCTAACAACAAATCACATCAAGCAGCTGAAATTACAGCCATTTCGTTGGATCTATCCATTATAATGATCCTGATAAATGAATTCGCCTGACTCAGAAAAGCTGTCAGTCTCATCACATTCATTCTCTATGACACGGTGGAGATTGCAAAAACCAAAATGCTCGGCTAGTAGCATGGGGAAATAATGTCTAGACTCTTTTTCTCAGGGGAGATGAAGTTTATGAATTGCGTGGCTGGGCTGTGGGACAGTGGATGCGCATTGGTAATTCAAATGGAACTGTTAACAGGCATTACCCGGGGAATGTAGTGAATAACTCCCTGCTATCAATCAATCAGAATCCAAACAACCCATTTTATAATGGTTAATACCTTGCTATGGCACCCT
This sequence comes from Oncorhynchus tshawytscha, assembly GCF_018296145.1. NCBI lineage: Eukaryota > Metazoa > Chordata > Actinopteri > Salmoniformes > Salmonidae > Oncorhynchus > Oncorhynchus tshawytscha. Next base: position 35,250,833 of record NC_056453.1, read on the forward strand.
TGAACCACTTTTATTCAACAGAAATGTTTTCTCTGTCTTATTTTCTCCACAATATGCATAATTGCATGAGTGCTTGTGGCAAGCATTGCTAACTGAGACTGATAACTGGTGGGAATGATGACTGATGGCAGATATTAATAACTCCATATCTCTAACTCTCTCAGCTCCATTTCACCATGGTAACCCTCAATTAGAGCATATTCATATGCTCTTCACAATATTTAGTATGTCATGTAATATTACACTCTTGTCCATCCCTGTGACTCTTCTGTAATGTATTTGCAACACAGGATCTGGCTATCTACCATGGTGAAGTTAAGGAAATACTGTAGTTTTCTCACTGTCTTGGGTGTAAAAGCACCCGCCTCACAATAGAACCTATGATATATATAGACCAGACATTATGAAGGAGACCATCCTTTTTTATCTTGTGTTTATCATAAGATATTATTTTTCCCACCCCATGTTGGTCTACAGTTAGCTAGTAGACATAATGCCCCAAAACAGATGTTAATAGACAGGAAAATCTATACACATGGTACATAACCCATTGTTCCCCACCTTGGTGTCAGCCACAAACACAAACCCTCATAAATCATCATAATTGTCCTGTATTTGCACTTAATTTTCATTACATTACCATTAGTCTCCATTCGAACGAGGCATTCATCACTGTCATGTCATATCAAGCTGTGCTAGGATGAGAATGCAAATATTTCAGGGAGGGAATGGCAACTTACAACCAACCGCATAACATCTTTATCAGACTCAGTGAATATAAGTCAGAGCCTTAGCAGATGCCATTTCCCTTCCTCATTACTTACACTGTAGAATGGAATGCAATAGTTACAGGTGCAGATATCAACAAAACCGAAAGTTGTACATTAAGCTAAAAGGCCATGGTATTATGGCACTCTCAAAAGAAATATTGCACCCTCAAAAGAAAGATGACACCCACAGAAGAAAGTTGGCACCCTCAAAAGAAAGATGGCACTTTCAAAATAAAGATGACACCCACAAAAGAAAGTTGGCACCCTCAAAAGAAAGATGGCACCCTCAAAACGAAGATGGCATTCTCAAAAGAAAGATGGCACCTTCAAAAGAAAGATGGCACTCTCAAAAGAAAGATGGCACTCTCAAAAGAAAGATGGCACTCTCAAAATAACGATGACACTCTCAAAAGAAAGATGGCACTCAAACGAAAGATGGCACTCTCAAACAAAAGATGGCACTCTTAAAATAAAGATGGAACTTTAAAAAGAAAGATGGCACCCTCAAAAGGAAGATGGCACTCTCAAATGAAAGATGGCACCCTCAAAAGGAAGATGGCACGCTCAAATGAAAGATGGTACCCTCAAAAGAAAGATGGCACTCTCAAAAGAAAGATGGCACTTTAAAAAGAAAGATGGCACCCTCAAAAGAAAGATGGCACCCTCAAAAGAAAGATGGCACTCAAAATAAAGATGGCACCCTCAAAAGAAATATGGCACTCTCCAAAGAAAGATGTTCCTCTCAAAGAGTAGAAACGAGTAGCGAGTGCTGAATCTCGCATGGACAGACACACGTAATATAACTGGTATAGTAGCGACTGTCAACAGACTGTGGAGCGGATACGACATCTAACGAGGAACATTGTTCCGGTACTCAAATTAGTCGATAATTTGTACCAATCACGATTTCATAGGTGTTTACATCTAATTTCAGAAGGTAAGGTGACATTTGGCCCATAGACTTGCCTGTGACTTGCAAAGAGACCCCCAGTTTTTCTCTCCCTGACCACTGGTCTAAGAGGACACACTCACTCTCTGGCTGACTCACCACACGGTTAACGTCTTGACTCCAGAGTGATGTTCAAGCAGCAATTTTGATGTTGTGGCCTACTTTTTAGCTACACAACTCAGATCTGAAATAATTATCTTCAAAAACAAACCCACAGACTCTACATACTGTATGCTGCTCCTCATTTATCTTTGACAAATTGCAATCTCTCTCTCTCTCTCTCTCTCTCTTCCTCTTTCTTTTATTTCTCTCTGTCACTTCCTGTTGTGCTCTGTCTGTCTGTCTGTCTCCCCCCCTTCCATCTCTCTCTCTCTCTCTCTCTCTCTCTCTCTCTCTCTCTCTCTCTCTTTCCATTCCAAAGAAAATGTGATGTAAGACAATATAGACTTCACTCAGTAAAGTTCTTCTGTGTTGGTTTATGGTAATGTTTATAGGACACATGTCACAAACTGTTTGCACTGTGTGTGCTCAACTATCAGAATTACCCCGGACATGTATGAGCACAGCTAGCTGCCTGCACCACTGACCTACCCACGGGTCTCGATGCTTGTCATGCCACCACCGCCACATGCCTGAGGATGCCACCACACCTCCCCAAGGATCAGTCACATATGCAGTGGATGGCCTCGGGTGACAAGCTGTCGTAAACCCAACACTTACACATGCTGAACACACTCCGCTTGGAGAGAAAAAACAAAAACAGAATGGGATTGTGTGGAATGAGAGGAAGGCAAACAGGAAGAGAGGATACATTTGACAAATGAAATATGATTGGTGCATTATGCTATTTGAGGATCTGTGAGGGGACAAACACTAGCGGGGCAAATGTCTTGAAGGCAATTAAAAGAGAGAGGCATGAGATAGAGAAAGATATTTTGGTCTTTGATTGACAAGACCCTATACAGCAGTTGAAGCCAACTGGCTCACATGGAAGGATTATTATTGAGGGTAGAATAAGACTAAGATATGACTCATTTTTTACATCAAAGAAGAAAGAGCAAAGTTCACCCGAGCACAGGCCAGTTCCACCTGGCCTCAAGGAGCCTGTGGATTATTGGGACATTGGGATGCAGCAGTAACACCTGGTTTTACCATCACAGTCATTAAAATTCCCTCCTACAGGCCGAGAGAGTCTCATGGCACCTGCCAGACACAGGGTCATGTCATCCCTGTCATAAACTTGCAGTCAGAAATGTACAGGGGGGAATATACACCTTCAAAAGAGTAAGGTTCATGGCATATTTCTCTTTCTACATTCTTAGAAAAAAAGGTTATTTGGCTGTCACCATAGGAGAACCCTTTGAAGAACCCTTTTTGGTTGCAGGTAGAACCATTTTGGTTCCGGGTTTCAAGTTTCAAGTTTATAATGTTACGTGCACAAGTACTTGCTGGTACAACCCTTTTCGGTTTCGTGTAGAACCCTTTCTACAGAGGGTTCTACATAGAACCCAAAAGGTATCTACCTAGAACCAAAACGGGTTCTACCTGGAACCAAAAACGGTTATCCTATGGGGACAGTCGAAGAACCCTTTTGGAATGCTTTTTTTCTACGAGTGTACACTTTCTGTCTGTTTTTAGATCTCACTCTGTGTATATCTCTGTGTTATCTTCTAAAAATATCTTATCTGTAAAAAAAAAAACGTTCTACTCAGGCGTTAAATTAAGTTGTTGTCAACTTTACTTGGAAGATATTTGGTTCTTAGATAAGACGTTCATTTTGGTCCAAACTCCCATGTAAAATGAATAGGCAGCTATAACTGGCTTGTCTAATATTAAACAAAAGTATATTGCTCCACCATTCATTGGACCATCCATTTGTGAGGGATCAAATCTAAAAGCAGACTCCAGGCAGAATATAGTGCACCCCTTGACCTTTTCCACATTTTGTTACGTTGCAACCTTATTCTGAAATTGATTAAGTAAAAACATTTCCACATCAATCTACACACAATACTCCATAATGACAAAGCACATGTTTTGCAAATGTATTAAAACAAAAAACAGATACCTTATTTACATAGGTTTTCAGACCCTTTGCTATGAGACTTGAAATTGAGCTCATGTGCATCCTGTTTCCATTGATCATCCAGTCCACCTGTGGTAAATTAAATTGATTTGACATGATTTAAAAAGGCACACACCTGTCTATATAAGGTCCCACAGTTGATAGTACAAGTCAGAGCTAAAACCAAACCATGAGGTGAAAGGAATTGTCCGTAGAACTCCGAGACAGGATTGTGTTGAGGTACAGATCTGGGGAAGGGTACCAAAAAGTGTCTGCAGCATTGTAGGTCCCCAAGAACTCCATTCTTAAAAGGAAGAAGTCTGGAACCACAAAGACTCTTCTTAGAACTGGCCGCCCGGAACAAACTGAGCAATCGGGAGAGAAGGGCCTTGGTCAGGGAGGTGACCAAGAACCAGATGGTCACTCTGACAGAGCTCCAGAGTTCCTCCATGGAGATGGGAAAAGCTTCCAGAAGGACAACCATCTCTGCACCACTCCACCAATCAGGCCTTTATGGTAGAGTGGCCAGACGGACGCCACTCCTCAGTAAAAGGCACATGACAGCCCGCTTTGAGTTTGCCAAAAGGCATCTAAAGGACTCTCAGACCATGAAACAAGATTCTTTGGTCTCATGAAACCAAGATTGAACTCTTTAGCCTGAATGCCAAGCATCATGTCTGGAGGAAACCTCGCACCATCCCTACGGCGAAGCATGGTGGTGGCAGCATCATACTGTGGGGATGTTTTATTAGAGGCAGGGACTGGGAGACTAGTCAGGATCGAGGAAAAGATGAATGGAGCAAAGTATAGATAGATTCATGATGAAAACCTGCTCCAGAGCGCTCAGGACCTCAGACTGGGGCAAAGGTTCACCTTCCAATAGAATAACGACCCTAAGCACACACCAAGACAACGCAGGAATGGCTTCAGGACAAGTATCTAAATCCTTGAGTGGCCGAGCCAGAGCTGGACTTGAACCCGATTGAACATCTCTGTAGAGACCTGAAAATATTTGTGTAGCGACGCTCCCCATCCAGCCTGACAGAGCTTGAGAGGATCTGCAGAGAAGAATGGGAGAAACTCCCCAAATACAGGTGTACAAAGCTTGTTGCGTCATACCCAAGATTCAAGGCTGTAATCGCTAACAAAGGTGCTTCAACAATGTACTGAGTAAAGGGTCTGAATACTTACGTAAATGTGATATTTTCTGTGATATGTGATATTTTCTGTACTTTTAATACTTAAAAAAAACATGTTTTTTCTTTGTCATTATGGGGTATTGTGTGTTGATTGATGAGGGGGAAAAAAACTATTTAATAATTTTAGAATAAAGCTGTAACGTAACAAAATGTGGAAAAAGTCAAGTGGTCTGAATACTTTCCGAATGCACTTTTTGCCACAGTTATTCATTCTGCCAGACCCTAAATTGAAGTCACCTCAATTGAAGAAAGATGGGCCATTATAAGTGAACCTCTCCCCACAGGCTAAATTCTTTATTTATTTTCATTCTTCAAAGTGTTGAGCAGGACCTGTCGTAAAACCTCTCATCTTAAAAATGCCCTCTCTTATCAGTCCCTTGTGAGCTTTTTTCAATAGATCTATCTTTTTCAGAATAATTCAATGACAGGCACATCAGATAGACCCTGGGCTATTTTGGTTTTGTTTGACATTTTATTAAAGGTGATAAGTTGTCCTATAATTTTTAAGTGAAAAATGTATGTCTGCCTCTAAATCAAAAGTACACATTGCAACAACACAAAAAGGAATTAAGTCTGCCATACAATTAAATGCTCAGGTGTATTTTGCTTTCTTATATTCTTCCTGGTGGATGGGAAAATGTCAGTAAATCCAGGAAAAGAAGCTAGCACCAAGAGACAGAAAGAAAATAGTGGACCTCCATATTTGTCCGTCTGGTAGATGGTACCAGATAACCTGCTGATGCTTCTGGGAGACATATAGAAATAATGGAACAACCATGTAGGTCTCCAGAGGAGGTCCAGGGGGGAAAAGCAACAAAAGATCCCACTGATTAGCTATGAGTAGTAGTTTAAATTGAAATTGATCAACTACAGGAGCTAAGCAGCTATATATCTGAAATCAGGATGAAACACTAGACGGAGATACAGCATGTCCAGGGTTTCCTGAAGTCTTTGCAATTCCTACCGAACTTCAATATTTTATCGTTGCTCAAGGGACAGGGGGAGAAGGAAAATCTCTAAGTATAATCGATTTCATTGACAAATATGAAAAAAAGAGAATGGGATTGCTGGTCATCAATGAATGTTTGAATATCTTGAAGAACGATCTGGCCTTAATGGCCAAGCAGTATCTCCACCCGGCACAACCAGAAAACGATTGGTCACCCTTCAGAGTCTTGTTCTTCTCTAGGTTTCTTCCTTGGTTCCTGCCTTTCTAGGGAGTTTTTCCTAGCCACCGGGCTTCTACATCTGCATTGCTTGCTGTTTGGGGTTTTAGGCTGGGTTTCTGTATAGCACTTTGTGACATCTGCTGATGTAAAAAGGGCTTTATATAGATATATGGGATAGGTAATACAATAAGGTATAATGCAACACTGTGTTTTCCTGTGAAACATATGTAATTCACGATTTACCATGTCAACAAATTATACATCACACCTATTATAACTGTGAGGAATTGTGCTATAAATACTTTATAGGAAAGGAAAAAAGTATTGCATAAAAATAGTCCATTAGCACTGTGTCTGCTTGCACCTCTATGACCCCTGATGAGGCCTATCAGAACAAGGTAAATGGGTCGTTCCATGTAATTAATGCCTTTTGCGTACCATTGATATTTTAAGTAGAAATTCTGCACCGGTATTGCATTTTAAAAGCCTGCTATATTAAATTAATTGCCCTTTAATATAGACCACATGAGAATTCAATAAATCTTTTTAATATGAATAATGGCTTGCTGAAGTGCCAAAATGTAGCATTTTGACGTGTCCCTCCATCAACCCTGTATCACTTCTAGGAGGATTTCAACCCACTTAATACAAAAATGGCTCCAAGTTTCACCATCATTGTAAAGCCTTAGTTATTTTTTTGCTTTGAAAAAGTCATTTCTGAAGATTATTATTTGTTTTATGTGATTAGGGATTCATTTACATCTGTCCCTCATTTTAAGGTCAACCCTGTTACGTGAACTGAACTCTCATTTTAATATGGTGAAACTATACCTTTTTAAATATTTTTTTTCAAAAGAAACATTGAAGATCAAATTGTAAAATCATAGTGTAAAAGCAGGTGAGCTGGTTCTACTCTTATTGGCAATTTCCGGGTGTTTTTGGTGGAAAACTGAGTGGGTCAAGTATGACACATCAACCATGTTACCCATTGATGGACAAGCTAGAAATGTTTTAGCAATTTAATTTTGTTTTGTGAAACTTGCATTCAATTGCCACTCCCTCTTGCATACAACACGCTTCCATTCCCCTGTCACGAGTGGTTTCACAGCTGATTTAAGGTGAAATCGTCGGTCAACCATATTAATTTATTTGGCACTTAATAAGCACTTACTATAGTATTTTTCTTTATTTTACTTCTTGAGATAGGAAAATGTGTTTTTTATGAAGTTGAACATGTGGTCTTTATGACAGAATGTTAAAATTATGTGAAATCAAACGTTTTTTTTTTTTTACCAAGTACCACTTCTAAAAAGGAACTGAATTGGTGGAGCGACCCAAATAGCTAATTCATATTTCATATTCAAAGTCTTACCCTCGAGATGACTAAGCCCAATGCATGATGAGAGAAGTCAGAGGTCAGGAGCAGAAGCCAGAGTATTGTTATGGTCGTAAAATGAAAAATCAAACTAAATATGGCATATAATTTCTTTACCACAGAGGCTTCCGATTGAATGAATCATGAAATAGAAGCTATTAGGAAGAGAGTTTAGTTTATGTCATGTTTGACACTGCTTGTGTTTATGTCAACTTGAGAACACAGCGTCATTTGTTCAAGTGTTTCTTTTGTCTAAGTGACTCGTACAATTGTTCATTGATTGGGCTACTGAGTGGTGCAGTGGTCTAAGGCACTGCATCTCAGTGCTAGAGGTGTCACTACAGACCCTGGTTTGATTCCAGGCTGTATCACAACTGGCTGTGATTGGGAGTCCAATAGGGTGGCTCACACTTGGCCCAGCGTCATTAGGGTTATTATTGACAGCCTCAAGTGGAATATTTCAAGAGAGCTGTGAAATTTAAACAACTATTTAACCTGTGATGCACCAACTTGGTTGCCTTGTCAACATCCAATACTAAATGACTCTGCATAGAAGGCATAGCAAATGGATTCCAACCTCTCAAGCTCTTTAAGTCCATTTAAGGACAATTCGCATTTTCCATTTCAACCGTAACATAGAGCAATCATCTTTATTTATGCCCTAGTTGTGTTCTGCCTGCAAAGAGCAGCAGCAGATTCCACAGCTTTTGGAGGGGGCATTATCAGCTCCCTTGTGAAATATGACCTTGTTTATTTTAGTATCTGTATAAAATCAATTTCAGATCCCTCTGTCATTTTGTCCTGGGCAAACTGTCAAGGAAGATATGTTGTATTATTCCCAGAGCCGACACAGTGATTCAGGGACAATAAAAAGACAATGATGTCCCATTTTTGGCACAACATTTTTATTGAGATCCCTTGTCCTTAAGATATTGCCAATAATACCAGGAAGACATTTACTGTTGTTCCATTAATCCATTCATAAGTGTATAACCCTTATATATAGAAAAGGGACTGGTGTAATTTGAAAGTCTGTTTCTAGGGGATGCTTCAGGAGCTCCTAAAACATCCATTCTTATCCCCACATGAGCCATGGGCAATAGCACTGTGACAATAGTCAACTAAAGTATGAATGATTTCTTTGCTGTTGTTGCTTTAAAAAAAAAATACTTAGCCTCTTGGTTCCATGGGCAAAAGCCATGGGACATGTTATTTACAAAAGCCCAAAACTGAGATTTATTCTGGATTGAGAAAGGCAGTGACTCACAAGGGTGTGTATTTATCCAGTCTGTTCTCTCACCAGGGGTGTAACGGTAGATTGATTAATTGTTGGTCTTTATGCATCCTATCTGTACGTTTGGTGACGCTGCCCACTAAAGCATTAGTGAGTGGAAACATGTCAAGAGTCAAAACAGACAAAGGTGGGTTGCTTGGGTGTGGATGGGGGCGTAACGCACAAGACTCTAATAATGCGTGAGTGGCAGTGGGTTAAATCCAGGCATTATTTTATAACCTTTACCCAACCCTTACCTTAACCATTCACTAGCATGCATGAATGTAACCTTACCCAACCCTTACCTTAACCACTCACTAGCATGCTTGAATGTAACCTTACACTAACCCTTATCTTGACCACTCACTAGCATGCTTGAATGTAACCTTACACTAACCCTTATCTTGACCACTCACTAGCATGCATGAATGTAACCTTACCCAACCCTTACCTTAACCACTCACTAGCATGCATGAATGTAACCTTACCCAACCCTTACCTTAACCACTCACTAGCATGCATGAATGTAACCTTACCCAACCCTTATCTTATAAGTCCAACGCAGCCTTTTTTAAAATCTCAATATCAAATCATTTCTGGATAAGAACTTACCAGTTCTCTTTTTTTCAATTAAAAGGGTCAAAAAGAAATAAAAATAGCTTCTTAGCAAATAGCAATTTCTCAAGCAATAATTTAGCTAGGACTGTCTGGGAGTAGTCTGAGTTGGGAGGGAAAAACAGAAAACTAGCTGTTATTGGCAGAGAGGTTTGGAGCTCATGTTCTTATTGGTCTATTAACTTATTTACCCAAAACTCTATCCCACAACAGGCTGAAATGTCAAGAACTGTCCTGAAGGAAATCCATCTCTGCAGCAGTCCACCAACCAGGCCTTTTCTGGTAGAGCGGCCAGACGGAATCCACTCCTCAGTAAAAGGCACATGACAGCCTGCTTGGAGTTTGCCAAAAGGCACCTAAAGAATCTCAGACTATAATAAATAAGATTCTCTGGTCTGATGAAACCAAGATTGAAGTCTTTGGCCGGAATGTCAACCGTCACGTCTGGTGGTGGCAGCATCATGCTGTGGGGAAGTTTATCAGCGGCAGGGACTTTGAGACTAGTCAGGATTGAGGCAAAGATGAACGGAGCAAAGTACAGAGAAAACTAAAACTTTGACGGTCCCTTGAACGTGTATGGAAACATAATATAAACGTGGGTGGCGAGATACTCTCAGAGGGGCATAATGCAGATGTCATCCTGCAGATCCTAATAGGGAGTAGCAGTGGCACCCTTTGTGCTCAGCTGCATTGTTGTCTTGCCAATCCTGCAATCTGAAAACTGTCACACGAGGGACAGAGCATTCCTGGCGGGCTAGCTGCCAGGGTTAATCTGCCCAACTCTGCCATGTCAAACCCTTAGGAGCTGCACACAAGATTGTCCCTATTGTCCAGGGTTCAGTACCATGGCAAATTCAGTCTAATGGAATCCTTGGATAAAAAATTGGATCTGACTAGAAGATGGGTTTGGAGGAAATATTGATAATCACTTTTGTTTTCTCACCTAGCAAAGGTAGGACCCAGTGAATCACATTTCCTATTATGGTTTCCACATGGCTCCATTATCAGTGGACAGCTTGTGATAGGATATGCTTCTGCGCTTTAAATCACTACGGCTCTTTTTTTCATTCTGTCAGGCCAGGCGTCTAGCTGCATGACATCCGAGCTGTAAGGCTTGGCGACACCTGTTCACTTCCTTGGTTGCGGGTGCATGACGTAAACATCTCAGGAGTTGCTGCTTGGAAGCAGCGATGCCTTCCTCACTCTTCTGCAGACTGTGTGCCTGTGCTCATCTGACTATGGTTTCCAATGCCATATTTCTCAGAGGGTTATTTCTGAATACAAAATGTGGTCACATTTTGAAAAGGCAGATTGCAACAAATAATCGTTTTCAGCTAATAATTTTCAAACCGATTTGGAAATGACATTGATGCAGTGTAAATGTGCTAATGTAATGCACTCCGCATATTACTCGTGGTCAGAGGAGGGGGTCAGAAAAGGCAGATTTATTATAGCCATCATCCTTCGTTAGGACCTGAGTGTAAATATCACAAGATATTTATGTCATTGCATCTAAAAATTCCAACAGAGCTAAATGTAATACAACCCTGTTGTCAAAGTCATTCAGGGGATCTGTATTCTGAAGGCTCATCTACCATTCAATTCTACGAGTGGTATTGATTTGCAATCAACAGATAAGGTTGCCTGTGAGAAAAAATACTTTAACTTCTATAATTAAATCAGATGAATGCATGCTATTAAACAGCAAAAAACAGCTAAGCAAGCTAGAACCGATATGAGCTGATCATCTCTAATGTAGGCTAGATGAGTCAGATAGTTAGCTGGTCTATGCTGTCAAAACAAGCAAACTGGTCTTTACTTGATTAGAATTTGTTCTGCTACTGACAGAGGTGAACTGCAGTTGCCCCTTCCCCTGTCCCTGACTGTGAGACAACACATTCTAGCAATTCCAAATGAACCCACTGGCGGTATTCATTTCAAACTCACTGCCCGGCGCAGATGGAAGGCTCATGCATGCGACGAGGACAAATGCAGCAATGCACTGCAGCGCTCACAGCAGCAGAATGGATTAGGTGTGGACTAAGTTCATGAGAAATAGTCTAGTTTTATAGTCAGTTCATTGTATTTAAAGTTACAAGAGAAAACATATATTTTTTAAATGCAAAGTAATTTGTGAAAAAAAACGGCATTAAACAAAAGGGTACTTTTTTCATAGGAGGGCAGTTTAGTGGACATTTTAAATTGGATGTAAATTGGACAGTGCAGCTAGATTAACAAGAATTTAAGCTTTCTACCCATATAAGATACGTCTGTGTCCAGGGAAATGTTCTTGTTACTTACCACGTCATGCTAATCACATTAGTGCACGTTAGCTCAACCGTCCCCGTGGGGGAGACACCGATCGCGTAGAGGATTTAATCAATTTTAGAATAAGGCTGTAACGTAACAAAATGTGGAAAAAAGGGAAGGGGTCTGAATACTTTGCGAATGATCTGTATGTGCAGGATACATCGTCCGGTGAAATGCTTACTTGCAGGTTCCTTTCGACAATGCATCAACAATAAGAAATAGTAAAAAATAAGAATAAAAACTCCCTAGTTGAGGCCTACCTGCTCTCTAGCCAGATATCAAGCCAGAATATTGCAAGACGGATGATATTTCTGCAGTATGTACTGTAAATCCTGACAAATAAAGTGTTTACCGGGGTTTCTCAATGTCCTCAGAGATTTATTTTGCCACACATACACCATAACCATCAAAACGCACAACATTGACGACTGATTTCCTGATAGTGTTTCCTTACCTAATGCTGATCGAAATCTCTTCAGCCAGTGTTTATAATTGTTGTAATCTCTTTGAAGAGACTGCAGCTGAGCTCATCACATCTGATGAATGGATAGCACAGCTGCTTTCTTAGACATTCCCAAACTGTGGATATTTATTTCCATAAAAGAAAATGATACAATTGCAACAAAATAATGTCTGAAAGTGATGCCTGTGTTTAAATTCATTGTATTTAAAGTTACAAGTTATATATATTATTATTATTTAAAAAAAATGTTTAAATGGCATTTATCAAAAGGGTAGTTTTTTCATAGGAGGGCGAAAGCAGGTGCGGCAACCTGGTATGCTCTACCACCAGATCATCCAAACAGTCTGCATCTGTATGGGAATATTAGCAAATCTATTTGGGGAGTTTCTGCAAGGATGGAGATCCTTTTAGAATTACCAGTGCTGCTCTAAAGCTCACTTCAAATATGATGATCAAATACAATGATTTACTCAGGGTGCTTTTTAATGAATCATGCTAGTGCACATGTAATGCATATTTCATTGAACAAAGCTTTTGTGTAGGATTTTAAGATGTCTAAAGAGTGGATGATCTAAAAAATGTAGTTCAATGCCATACCCCCTCTCTAGGGGAGTCATTGATTTTAACCAGGGCTTGGTGTGCTATTTCCCTGAACAATTGCTCGCTTCTGCATAACACCGATAGGGAATGCTTGAAAGGGTAAAAGTCCTTCCCCCCAGATCCGTTCAAAGTAACCTGAACCAGTCTGTCAATGGAGTTCCTTTTGAATGATGTGCATTGAGATGTTTATCCTTCTGACATTGGGACCTTAACTGTTCAGAGCCAAACTCATCTTGGATATAAAATAAAAAAATAAATTTTATTGGTAAATCATCGTAAGTAAGAAAAAGAAGGGAATGTTCTGTGAAGAGATATTGTGCTTCGGTGGATATATAATATTGTTTCCTATTTAAATTCATATTCATAGCCAAGCTGTAATAAATCAAAAATAATATGATTTTCTCTAAATCAGTGCAGTGCTTCTAGTTCTGCCTCATAAAGAGCGCTAATGCTGCAGAGTATTGAAAGTAGGACTGAATTTTCTTTGACTACAGACCCACAAACAACGAGCAAGGGCATGTTGTCCAAGGAATCTAACACATAAAGTAGTCACATGAATGATACATAGGGGAACAAGAAATGGTAATGTAATTTACAGTTTGGCCCAGTATATCACACAGGAATGGAGACTCCAGGGCACGACAAGTTTTTCCAAAATCACCAGTCACTTTCCTGTAAAGAATGGAGGCCTTCTATCACTTGTCTCTGACATGCTGCCCACACAGCTTGCCATTGTCTTCCATTTGGCCTCCTGGAAGCTGGAAAATACACAATTAAGTCCAATTGCATACTCCCGTGAATTTCAACCGTTCCCCTTCCTGCCTATCGATGCCACAGCATTTCCACATGACTTCTCCGCTTGATTAGGAGTCAATGAAAAGCAATGAACTCTGGGAATTCCAATCGCTTTCCCACCAAACAACCCCACAATTTACATGCTGGCATCATTAAAAAAAATATTTGGAAATGCTTAACGTACTTACCGTCTCTACTTACCAATGAATTTTGAATAAAAATGTTGACAACAAATCTTTCTCCTCTTTGGATTTATACTTGAAGAGTATGCCTATTACAGCATCCCAATACAACACCACTGACCACAGCAACAGGTTTGGATGTCAGTTGGTTAAGGCTTAGGCGTTTCATAAAACGCCCCAGGGTAGCAAAACTCATCAGCACTCCCACTCTGAGACGTTTTGAGAATACTGGCCCTGCTCAGGCAGCCTAACTATTGTGTCAGACCATGTTGCTTGCTTGGGGTATACAAACACAGCTCTTAAAGCACTTCTCTGAGTAAACAAGGACTTAATGGTCAAACAAAGTATTTTCTCATTGGCCAAGTTTTTTTTTTGTTTTGTTCTTTCTGCAGAACCAAAAGCACTGGGAAACATTTTTTGAGCAAACATCGAGTTTTTGCTAACACAAAAGGCAATCATTACAGAGCTATTTTGCTACTTGTATCCTGCAGCTACTAAGCACTACTTTGTAAATGTCACTGTACGGTAGCTCTGCTTACAGATCTGTGCTTCTGGTGGAGGAAGGGATTTAGTACTTACTGATCATCTAATGTATCTAAAATGTATCTAAAAACATCTCTAGGTTGGAGTGCCAAAGGAAATGTATGTGCGGGATACGCATGGTATACATCGTCCGATGAAATGCTTACCTCGTGGTTCCTTTCGACAATGCATCAACAATAAGAAATAGCAAGAAATACAAATAAAAACTCCCTAGTTGAGGCCTATCTGTTCTCTAGTCAGACCTCGAGGCGGATGATATTTCTGCAGTATGTACTGTAAATCCTGACAAATAAAGTGTTTACCGGGGTTTCTCAATGTCCTCAGAGATTTATTTTGCCACACATACACCATAACCATCAAAACGCACAACATTGACGACTGATTTCCTGATAGTGTTTCCTTACCTAATGCTGATCGAAATCTCTTCAGCTAGTGTTAATAATTGTTGTAATCTCTTTGAAGAGGCTGCAGCTGAGCTCATCACGTCTGATGAATGGATAGCACAGCTGGTTTCTTATACATTCCCAAGATGTGGATATTTATTTCCATAAAAGAAAATGATACAATTGCAACAAAATAATGTCTGAAAGTAATGCCTGTGTCAAGAGCAGAGTAATAAAATCTCAGGGCTAACAACCACAGAGACAGGCCAAAGGACAATCATTTATTAGGAACTTTTACAACAATGGCAATACACGGTACCACTACGGCCCGATTAGAAATGAATAAAAATGTTCGGATTTAGGGCTATAGGCTAACTATGAGCACCGGGGGAAACTAACACAGCAGTTGATCCACTTACGAGAGCAGTGGCCAATGTTCGTTCGACTCTTTCTGAGCAGGGTTAGTTTGTTCGGCTCTACCTGAACAGGGTTCAGCTCTTCCTCCCTTTCAGGGTTCGTTAGTCGATGGCTTGTTCAGTTGTCGATGGCAGGTCACAGGCAGTCCCTCGCTCCGCACCATCCCGGCTAGGTGTTAGCATTGGGTATAGTAAAAAAAATAATGGACTTATATATGGAGATAGTTTAGTGCCAAAACTAAGGGGTTAAATACAGTGTCTTCGTAAAGTATTCAGACTTGTTGACTTTTTCCACATTTTGTTACGTTACAGCCTTATTCTAAAATGTATTCAATCGTTTTTTTCCCTCTCATCAATCTCCACACAATACCCCATAATGACGAAGCAAAAACACATTTTTTGACATTTTTGCTAATTTATTACAAATAAAAAACTGAAATATCACATTTACGTAAGTATTCAGACCCTTTACTCAGTACTTTGTTGAAGCACATTTGGCAGCGATTACAGCATTGATTCTTCTTGGGAATGACGCTACACGCTTGGCACACCTGTATTTGGGGAGTTTCTCCCATTCTTCTCTGCAGATCCTCTCAAGCTCTGTCAGGTTGGATGGGAAGCATCGCTACACATCTATTTTCTGATCTCACCAGAGATGTTTGATCGGGTACAAGTCCGGGCTCTGGCTGGGCCACTCAAGGACATTCAGAGACTTGTCCTGAAGCCACTCCTGCTTTGTCTTGGCTGTGTGCTTAGGGTTGTTGTCCTGTTGGAAGGTGAACCTTTGCCCCAAGTCTGAGGTCTTGAGCGCTCTGGAGCAGGTTTTTATCAAGGATCTCTGTATTTTGCTCTGTTCATCTTTACCTTGATCCTGACTAGTCTCCCAGTCCCTGCTGCTGAAAAACATCCCCACAGCATGATGCTGCCAACAGCACCATGCTTCACTGTAGACATGGTATTGGTCAGGTGATGAGCGGTGCCTGGTTTCCTCCAGACTTGACACTTGGCATTCAGGCCAAGGAGTTCAATCTTGGTTTCATCAGACCAGAGAATCTTGTTTCTCATGGTCTGAGAGTCCTTTAGGTGCCTTTTGACAAGCTGGATGTCATGTGCCTTTTACTGAGGAGTGGATTCCGTCTGGGCGCTCTACCATAAAGGCCTGATTGGCGAAGTGCTGCAGAGATGGTTGTCCTTCTGAAAGGTTCTCCCATCTCCACAGAGGAACTCTAAAGCTCTGTCAGAGTAACCATCAGGTTCTTGGTCACCTCCTGACCAAGGCCCTTCTCCCCCGATTGCTCATTTTGGTCGGGTGCCCAGCTCTAGGAAGAGTCTTGGTGGTCCAAACACCTTCCATTTAAGAATGATGGAGACCATTGTTTCTTGGGGACCTTCAATGCTGCAGAAATGTTTTGATACCTTTCCCCAGATCTGTGCCTCGACACAATCCTGTCTCTGAACTCTATGGACAATTCCTTCATCCTCATGGCTTGGTTTTTGCTCTGACATGTACTGTCAACTGTGGGACCTTATGTAGACAGGTGCATGCCTTTCCAAATCATGTCCAATCAATAGAATTTATCACAGGTGGACTCCAATCAAGTTGTAGAAACATCTCAAGGATGATCAATGGAACAGGATGCACCTGAGCTCAATTTCGAGTATCATAGCAAATGGACTGAATACTTATGTAAAAAAGTTATTTCTGTTTTATTTGTAATACATTTACAAAACTTTCTAAAACTGTTTTTTTGCTTCGTCATTATGGGGTTTTGTGTGTAGTTTGCGAAGGAAATGTTTGTATTTAATCCATTTTAGAATAAGGCTGTAATGTAACAAAATGTGTCAAAAAAATCAAGGGGTCTGAATACTTTCTGGAGGTCCTGTACTTGTAAAAATAGTATTGAAAATGTCCTGATATTTCATATACGTATCTCTCAGGTATAGGACAGAAACTTCAGAACAAACTTCCTTTAGCATTTTTTGTTGTTCCATGTAGTGAATCTGTTATTCTATGTGTTTCTATGGGCTAATAGCAGTAATGCTAAATTCAATGTTTCATCAAATATTTATTTTTATTTTTGGGGATACCTTAGGGGGTCTTAAAATTCAACATCAAGTAGCTAAATTATTATAGGTATGACCACTTAAAACAATTACGTATGTTATCTTAGTAGAACCCCCCTTCCTCCAGCATAGACAGGGCTTAGACACTAGCTTAGAGCATACAGAAATTATCAATGGACCTACCAGGTACAACCCCAAATCAGTAAACACAGGCACCCTCATAGATGTCATCCTAACTAATTCGCCCTCCAAATACACCTCTGCTGTTTTCAATCAAGATCTCAGCGATCACTGCCTCATTGCCTGCATCCGTAATGGCTCTGTGACCAAACGACCACCCCTCATCACTGTCAAACGCTCCCTGAAACACTTCTGCGAGCCTTTCTAATCGACCTGGCCGGGGTATCCTGGAATGACATTGACCTCATCCCGTCAGTAGATGATGCCTGGCTATTCTTTAAAGGTGCCTCCCTCACCATCTTAAATAAACATGCCCCTCTCAAAAAATTTAGAACTAGGAATAGATATAGTCCTTGGTTCACACCAGACCTGTCTGCCCTTGACCAGCACAAAAACATCCTGTGGCGTTCTGCATTAGCATCGAATAGCCCCAGTGATATGCAACTTTTCAGGGAAGTTAGGAACAAATATACACAGGCAGTTAGAAAATCTAAGGCAAGCTTTTTCAAACAGAAATTTGCATCCTGTAGTACTAACTCAAAAAAGTTCTGGGACACTGTAAAGTCCATGGAGAATAAGAGCACCTCCTCCCAGCTGCCCACTGCTCTGAGGCTAGGAAACATTGTCACCCCCGATAAATCCACTATAATTGAGAATTTCAATAAGCATTTCTCTACGGCTGGCCATGCTTTCCACATGGCTACCCCTACCCCGGTCAACTGCCCGGCACCCTCCACAGCAACCTGCCAAAGCCCCCACCATTTCTCCTTTACACAAATCCAGATAGCCGATGTTCTGAAAGAGCTGCAAAATCTGGACCCCTACAAATCAGCCGGGCTAGACAATCTGGACCATCTCTTTCTAAAATTATCTGCCGAAATTGTTGCAACCCCTATTACTAGCCTGTTCAACCTCTCTTTCGTATCGTCTGAGATACCCAAATATTGGAAAGCTGCCGTGGTCATCCCCCGCTTCAAAGGGGGTGACACTCTAGACCCAAACTGCTACAGACCTATATCTATCCTACCCTGTCTTTCTAAGGTCTTCGAAAGCCAAGTTAACAAACAGATTACTGACCATTTCGAATCCCACCATACCTTCTCCGCTATGCAATCTGGTTTCAGAGCTGGTTATGGGTGCACCTCAGCCACGCTCAAGGTCCTAAACGATATCTTAACAGCCATCGATAAGAAACATTACTGTGCAGCCGTATTCATTCACCTGGTCAAGGCTTTCGACTCTGTCAATCACAACATTCTTATTGGCAGACTCGACAGCCTTGGTTTCTCAAATGATTGCCTCGCCTGGTTTACCAACTACTTCTCTGATAGAGTTCAGTGTGTCAAATCGGAGGGCCTGTTGTCTGGACCTCTGACAGTCTCTATGGGTGTGCCACAGGGTTCAATTCTCGGGCCCACTCTCTTTTCTGTATACATCAATGATGTTGCTCTTGCTGCTGGTGATTCTCTGATCCACCTCTACGCAGACGACACCATTCTGTATACTTCTGGCCCCTCCTTGGACACTGTGTTAACTAACCTCCAGACAAGCTTCAATTCCATACAACTCTCCTTCCGTGGCCTCCAACTGCTCTTAAACGCAAGTAAAACTAAATGCATGCTTTTCAATCGATCGCTGCCCGCACCTGCTCGCCCGTCCAGCATCACTACTCTGGACGGCTCTGACTTAGAATACGTGGACAACTACAAATACCTGGGTGTCTGGTTAGACTGTAAACTCTCCTTCCAGACTCACATTAAGCATCTCTAATCCAAAATTAAATCTAGAATCGGCTTCCTATATCGCAACAAAGCATCCTTCACTCATGCTGCCAAACATACCCTCGTAAAACTGACCATCCTACCGATCCTCGACTTTGGTGATGTCATCTATAAAATAGCCTCCAACACTCTACTCAACAAACTGGATGCAGTCTATCACAGTGCCATCCGTTTTTTCACCAAAGCCCCATACACTGCCCACCATTGCGACCTGTACGCTCTCGTTGGTTGGCCCTCGCTTCATACTCGTCGCCAAACCCACTGGCTACAGGTTATCTACAAGTCTCTGCTAGGTAAAGCCCCGCCTTATCTCAGCTCACTGGTCACCATAGCAGCACCCACTCGTAGCACACGCTCCAGCAGGTATATCTCACTGGTCACCCCCAAAGCCAATTCCTCCTTTGTTCGTCTTTCCTTCCAGTTCTCTGCTGCCCATGACTGGAACGAATTGCAAAAATCTCTGAAGCTGGAGACTCACATCTCCCTCACTAGCTTTAAGCACCAGCTGTCAGAGCAGTTTACAGATCACTGCACCTGTACTTAGCCCATCTGTAAACAGCCCCATCTATCTACCTACCTCATCCCCATACTGGTATTTATTTATTTATTTTGCTCCTTTGCACCCCAGTATCTTTACCTGCACATTCATCTTCTGCCGATCTACCATATTGTAATTACTTCACCACCATGGCCTATTTATTTCCTTAACTTACCTCATTTGCACTCACTGTATATAGACTTTTTGTTTTCTTTTGTTCTGCTGTATTATTGACTATGTTTTGTTTATCCCATGTGTAACTCTGTGTTGTTGTATGTGTTCTCAACTAGCCTACCTGGTTAAATAAAGGTGTTCTCAACTGGCCTACCTGGTAAAATAAAGGTGTTCTCAGCTAGCCTACCTGGTTAAATAAAGGTGTTCTCAACTAGCCTACCTGGTTAAATAAAGGTGTTCTCAACTAGCCTACCTGGTTAAATAAAGGTGTTCTCAACTAGCCTACCTGGTTAAATAAAGGTGTTCTCAACTAGCCTACCTGGTTAAATAAAGGTGTTCTCAACTAGCCTACCTGGTTAAATAAAGGTGTTCTCAACTAGCCTACCTGGTTAAATAAAGGTGTTCTCAACTAGCCTACCTGGTTAAATAAAGGTGAAATAAATAAAAACCTGGCAAACAGAGGAGAGGAGCCTCAAGCAGCATCAACAACATGGATGTCCCCGGTCCGAATCACACACGCTGAAAGTTTAATCATCTGTCAACAGATGTCTCAGTCAATGTAGTCCATGCCAATATTTGGGATCAAAGCACAGAAATATTTTGTGTAATTAAATTTCACACAGTGATCATGTCAGAAGTTAGAGGAATGCAATCATTGTCAATAACACAAAGCACACTTGTGTGAAATGCCCTTGTAAATAGCAAGACATGCTGCTAAAATAAACAGAAGGCAGAATGGCAGTGTAGTCTCGCTAGAATCAGTGTCACTTGTGACACCTGCATAGTACAAGATAAAGGTAGTGTTGCAATGGGCTTGTAGCCTACTGTACAGTGTTTCTCAAGCTTTACTAGCTATCAACCAACCAGTGACTAACCACGTTATTAACACAATAACCTTTTTGCTGTATTTCTAATAAAGTGTCAAAGAAAACATTCACTAATCGGTGGCAAACCTGCATCTTAAAATTCGATCTATCAATAATAAACTATCTGGTCTCCCGAGTGGCGCAGGGGTCTAAATCAAATCAAATCAAATCAAATTGTATTAGTCACATGTGCCGAATACAACAGGAAGACCTTACATTGAAATGCTTATTTACGAGCCCCTAACCAACAGTGCAGTTCTTTAAAAAATGGATAAGAATAAGAGATAAAAGTAACAAGTAATTAAAGAGCAACAGTAAAAAATAACAATATATACAGGGGGGTGTATACAGTGAAATTCTCAATTAGAGTGGATTTATCGGTGGTGACAATGTTTCCTAGCCTCAGAGCAGTGGGCAGCTGGGAGGAGGTGCTCTTATTCTCCATGGACTTTACAGTGTCCCAGAACTTTTTTGAGTTAGTACTACAGGATGCAAATTTCTGTTACATACAATATATAGATACAATATATACAGTGATGTACTGGGCCGTTCTCACTACCCTCTGTAGTGCCTTGCATTTGGAGGCCGAGCAGATGCCATACCAGGCAGTGATGCAACCAGTCAAGACGCTCTTGATGGTGAAGCTGTATAACTTTTTGAGGATCTGAGGACCCATGCCAAAGCTTTTCAGTCTCCTGAGGGGGAATAGGTTTTGTCGTGCCCGCATCACGACTGTCATGGTGTGCTTGGACCATGTTAGTTTGTTGGTGATGTGGACTCCAAGGCACATGAAGCTCTCAACCTACTCCACTGCAGCCCCGTCGATGAAAATGGGGGCAAGCTCAGTCCTCTTTTTCCTGTAGACCACAATCATATCCTTTGTCTTGATCACGTTGAGGGAGTGGTTGTTGTCCTGGCACCACCATCATTGTTGTCGGTGATCAGGCCTACCACTGTTGTGTCATTGGCAAATTTAATGATGGTTTTGGAGTCGTGCCTGGCAGTGCAGTCATGAGTGAACAGGGAGAACAGGAGGGGGCGGAGCACACACCCTTGAGGGGCCCCTGTTTTGGGGATCAGTGTGGTAGCTGTGTTGTTACCTACCCTTACCACCTGGGGGCAGCCCGTCAGGAAGTCTAGGATCCAGTTGCAGAGGGAGGTGTTTAGTCCCAGGGTCCTTAGCTTATTGATGAGCTTTGAGGGCACTATCGTGTTGAACGCTGAGCTGTAGTCAATGAATAGCATTCTCACATAGGTGTTCCTTTTGTCCAGGATGGAAAGTGCAGTGTGGAGTGCAATAGAGACTGCATCATCTGTGGATCAGTTGGGGTGGTATGCAAATTGGAGTGGGTCTAGGGTTTCTGGGATGATGGTGTTGATGTAAGCCATGACCAACCTTTCAAAGCACTTCATGGCTACAGACGTGAGTGCTACAGGTCGATAGTCGTTTAGGCTGTTTACCTTAATGTTCTTGGGCAAAGGCACTATGGTGGTCTGCTTAAAACTTGTTGGTATTGCAGACTCAGACAGGGAGAGGTTGAAAATGTCAGTGAAGACACTTGTTAGTTGGTCAGCGCATGCTCGCAGTACACGTCCTGGTAATCCGTCTGGCCCTGCGGCCTTGTGAATGTTGACCTGTCTAAAGGTTTTACTCACATCGGAACAGCTGGTGCTCTCATGCATGTTTCAGTGTTATTTGCCTCGAAGCGAGCATAGAAGTAGTTTAGCTCGTCCGGTAGGCTCGTGTCACTGGGCAGCTCTCGGCTGTGCTTCCCTTTGTAGTCTGTAATGGTTTGTAGTCCCTGCCACATCCGACGAGCATTAGAGCCGGTGTAGTATGACTCGATCTTAGTCCTGTATTGACTCGTTGCCTGTTTGATGGTTCATCAGAGGGCATAGCAGGATTTATTATAAGCTCCCGGGTTAGAGTCCCGCTCCTTGAAAGCTGCAGCTCTAGCCTTTAGCTCAGTGCGGATGCTGCCTGTAATCCATGGCTTCTGGTTGGGGTATGTACGTACGGTCACTGTGGGGACAACGTCATCGATGCACTTATTGATGACGCCATTGACAGATGTGGTGTACTCCTCAATGCCATTGGAGGATTCTCGGAACATATTCTAGTCTGTGCTAGCAAAACAGTCCTGGAGCTTTCCATCTGCTTCATCTGACCACTTTTTTATTAATCTAGTCACTGGTGCTTCCTGCTTTAATTTTTGCTTGTATGCAGGAATCAGGAGGATGGAATTATGGTCAGATTTGCCACATGGAGGGTGAGGGGGAGCTTTGTATGCATCTCTGTGTGTGGAGTATAGTTGGACCAGAGTTATTTTCCCTCTGGTTGCACATTTAACATGCTGAGATAAATTTGGTAAAACTGATTTAAGTTTCCCTGCATTACAGTCCCCGGCTACTAGGAGCGCCGCCTCTGGGTGAGCGTTTTCTTGTTTGATTATGGCAGAATACAGCTCATTCAATGCTATCGTAGTGCCAGCTTCTGACTGTGGTGGTATGTAAACAGCTACAAAGAATATAGATGAAAACTCTCTCGGTACGTAGTGTGGTCTGCAGCTATCATGAGAAACTCTACCTCAGGTGAGCAATAGCTCGAGACTTCCTTAGATATCGTGCACCAGCTGTCGTTTACAAAAATACAGACGCCGCTGTTCTATCCTGCCGGTACATCGTATAACCAGCCAGCTGTAAGTTGATATTGTCGTTGTTCAGCCACGACTCCGTGAAGCATAAGATGTTACAGTTTTTAATGTACCGTTGGTAGTTTATTCTTCCCAGTAACTCATCCATTTTATTGTCCAAAGATTGCATGTTTGCTAGCAGAATTGAGTGAAGTGGGGGTTTATTCGATCGCCTCCGACTTCTCAGAAGGCAGATCACTGTGGTTGGGGCCTGTTCCCGAGGGAGCCGTACAAGTATATCCTCCTCCGAGTCGTGAAAGAAGAAAAAGGATTCTGCTAGTCCGTAGTGAGTAATTGCAGTCCTGATGTCTAAAAGTTATTTTCGGTTATAAGAGACGGTAGCGGCAACATGTACAAAAAGAGTAAAAGAATAAAATGTCCAAATTGGGCCCAATTAGCCATTTTCCCTCCCCGGTGTCATGTGACTCGTTAGTGTTACAAGGTCTCAGGTGTGAATGGGGAGCAGGTGTGTTACATTTGGTGTCATCGCTCTCACACTCCCTCATACTGACTGGTCACTGGAAGTTCAACATGGCACCTCATGGCAAAGAACTCTCTGAGGATCTGAAAAAAATAATTGTTGCTCTACATAAAGATGGCCTGGGCTATAAGAAGATTGCCAAGACCCTGAAACTGAGCTGCAGCACGATGGCCAAAACCATACAGCGGTTTAATTGGACAGGTTCCACTCAGAACAGGCCTTGCCATGGTTGTTGAAGTTGAGTGCACGTGCTCAGCGTCATATCCAGAGGTTGTCTTTGGGAAATAGACGTTTGAGTGCTGCCAGCATTGCTGCAGAGGTTGAAGGGGTGGGGGGTCAGCCTGTCAGTGCTCAGACCATACACCGTACACTGCATCAAATTGGTCTGCATGGCTGTCGTCCCAGAAGGAAACCTCTTCTAAAGATGATGCACAAGAAAGCCCGCAAACAGTTTGCTGAAGACAAGCAGACTAAGGACATGGATTACTGGAACCATGTCCTGTGGTCTGATGAGACCAAGATAAATGTATTTGTGTGACATGCTGAAGCAGAGCATGATCCCCTCCCTTCAGAGACTGGGTCACAGGGCAATATTCCAACATGATAAGGACCCCAAACACACCTCCAAGACGACCACTGCCTTGCTAAAGAAGCTGAGGGTAAAGGTGATGTACTGGCCAAGCATGTCTCCAGACCTAAACCCTATTGAGCATCTGTGGGGCATCCGCAAACGGAAGGTGGAGGAGTGCAAGGTCTCTAACATCCACCAGCTCCATGATGTCGTCATGGAGGAGTGGAAGAGGACTCCAGTGGCAACCTGTGAAGCTCTGGTGAACTCCATGCCCAAGTGGGTTAAGGCAGTGCTGGAAAATTATGACACTTTGGGCCCAATTTGGACATTTTCACTTAGGGGTGTACTCACTTTTGTTGCCAGCGATTTAGACATTAATGGCTGTGTGAGTTATTTTGAGGGGACAGCAAATTTACACTGTTATACAAGCTGGTACACTCACTACTTTACATTGTAGCAAAGTGTCATTTCTTCAGTGTTGTCACATGAAAATATATACTCAAATATTTACAAAAATGTGAGGGGTGTACTCACTTTTGTGATATACTGTATATAACATTGCTTTAACAGGCCCCAGACAGAAATGAGGGGGAGGGATAAGATCAGCAAATACCACCTACCAAACAGGTGCAATTTGTGAGCACAATGCTCCTGTGGTAAATCCTTTGATTCAGCAGAAAATTGTCTGTCAGTCTCTGAACCTGCATTAGATTTTCTGGGGACCATGGCATTGTGGTTCTAATACTGTCCTATACATTCAAGGTGTGAAATCATATCCATAATCTATACACCAATGCCTGAACGTAAGCCAAAATGCAGCCCCCTCCCCCTCTCCCCCCCATGAATGTATTATGTTGCGCTGTTAGTTCAGTCCAAATCAGATAGTGGGAAAAAATCTAGGGAAACATATAGGAGATCACACAATGGGAGACCACACAATGGGAGACCACACAATGGGAGACCACACAATGTTGACATCAGTCATGTGGATGTAATACAAATGCTAATACATAATCTGTATCCTTCCTTCCCAATACATTAGAATAGGATTTAAAAACAGGATGTTTGAGATTCACTACTGCATGAAAACCAATGATGACACAGAAATTCTAATGATTTTGTCTCAAAATATTATTTTGAGCACCAGGGAAGAAGTGAGAGAGGGAGGCAAATTTGCCTTAACTCTGCAATGAACAACTTTGTGGTGCATCAACTCTCCCCTTACAGAAAAACCACATGAATTTCACATGTGGTCGCATGAGGTGTTATAAAACATGTTTTTATGTGATCATGTAATATTATGTGAAGTTAATGTGATGACAAGTGATATCATGTAAAGCAACATGTGATAACATGAAAATATCACGTGGAATGTTCCAAAAACACGTCCTATGAGTGTCATCTGATGAAGATCATCAAAGGTTAGTGATTAATTGTATTTATATTTCTGCTTTTTGTGACAACTCTCTTTGGCTGGAAAAATTGCTGTGTTTTTCTGTGACTTGGTGGTGACCTAACATAATAGTTTTTGGAGCTTTCGCTATAAAGCCTTTTTTAAATCAGACACTGTGGGTGGATTAAGGAGAATTGTATCTTTAAAATGGTGCCTAATACTTGTATGTTTGAGAAATTTTATTTCTGAGATTTCTGTTGATTGAATTCGGCGCACTGCAATTTCATTGCCTGTTGGCGAGGGGTTCCGCTAGCGGAAGCGGAACCCCGTTCCCAGACAGGTTAAAAACAGGCCAAAATATCAGTGTTTTGCATCTGTAGTCTGTATGCTATTGTATAATGGATGTGATAAAAGCCTAATGCAACCAATTAACACGTGAGTCTTAGATTTTGAGGGTAATTTTTGAGGCTAGAGGTAATTTATTTAATGACAAGACTTAACAAATAACACTATTAACAGCAGATATCATATTATATACATACAAATATGTATGTATGTTAAATTATGTCATCAAAACGCAATGCATGCTGTATGTTTCAACTTCTTACAGTAGAATGCAGCACTTGTAAGAGTCATCTTGAGAGAGAGAGAGAGAGAGAACTCTTCTGTACTTCATACGGTACGACACACCTTGTATTTCCACATCACATCGACAGCTATTTTAAGGTATTGACCTTTGTTTATGTTTTTTCTGCCAAGAGCTCCAGGCTTCAGTTTTTGAGGGCGGTTGCTTGTGTTTTGGAGAGGAAACAGGCTCTTGGGCATGAGTGTCTCTAGTAGTCTTCTTGGCCCCCCTTGTCCCCAACAGGGCCACGCTGCTGCTCCAGCTAGCGATCATGCATAAACATCGGTATACAGTAGCCCAGAGATGTTTGCATGCTCGGAAAGAAGAGGCTGTAGGAAAAACAAACCTACACTGCATGTCCTACCTTTCAAAGCCAAGTTGACCTACCAGTGGATCAACTTGACGTGATGATAAATGTGTCTTAACAACTGCTTAACTGTCTGCAGCTTTGAAAATGAGCCAAGAGCAAGACCAATAGTTGTATTGTTATGCCTTTCAAGCCACCAAGATGTGCATAAACTTACCTCCAGAAGATGAGAATCTTGAGGGATTGTGAATGGGACTTTAAGGTGTTTATACAGGCAGCCCAGTTCTGATCTTTTTTTCACTAATTGACCAATCAGATCAGCTCTGAAAATGATCTGATGTTAAAATATCTTATGTGATTGGTCAAAAGAACCATTAGTGGAAAAAAGATCAGAAATGGGCTTCCTCTGTGTAAAAGGTTTGTAGTGATGTTTATGTGGAGGTGATGGTGGTGGCATGTACATGTATTGCCCTGAAAAAGCAAAGTGCCCAGTGGAGAATATTCCTGGACACATCACTGTTTAGACCAAGGCCCTGAATACTTTTTTGGAATATAGAGATAAAGCACTAAACCGTTAGATGGAGGTTAATGAGTATGTTGGTGAGGAAGCCTGTACATTAGAAAGCACCTGTAAAAGTGGATGATGCCGCTTTTAACCTGTCAACATGAGGCAATATTAACAACACTTAACGGCGGAATTCAGAAATGCCCAATTGTGCCTAACCTGCAGTGAATACTGAAGAAAATTACACCCAATGTGTGTACCTTCCTGTGTTGATGATAAAGGACACGGTACACTACAGAATATACTCTCCCAGGTATTTCAACGAGACCTCGCAGTGATTCTCTGTCACATTCATCTCCAGCATGCTGGCTCAAAAAACCTTGGTGATCTGGAGGTTAATGCATTTTCTAAGCCAGCACTGTGTTTGTTTTCACCTCCTTGTTGAGACACAACAGGGACACGGCCAATGAAAGCAAGAATGATGATGTGTACAAATAACATGAGACCCTACTCTGAATGCCACCCTTATTGATAATATTTTTTACAAATTCTTTGAATAATGTTGTTAATACAGGTATACTTTATGACACAACTTCCACCGAAGGTGGCTCCTCTCCCTGTTTGGGCGGCGGTCGGCGGTCGGCGGTCGTCGTCGCCGGTCTGCTAGCTGCCACCAATTCCTTTTTCTTTTCGGTTAGTTTTGTCTTGATTGTTTTCACCTGTTACTTATTTGTTGTTAATTATTGGCCTATTTAAACTTCCAGGGCCCGCCTGCTTTTGTGCAAGCTTATTCTCACTGTCAGTGGTGAGATTGTTGTGCTTACGTATTTTGCTGTCTGTTATTTTGCCTGGTTTTTGGGGACATACCTGTTTATTGGTATTTTTGCCTGTTTGTTGGCTAGACCCAGCTTAATAAACGTATGCATTGGAAGCATTGCTCTCTGAGCCTGACTCCACACCCACCACTCCTAGGTATCCGTGACACTTTATACTGACATTTCGGACCACATTCCAGTTTTCCACTTCTCTTTGGCAACTGAAAATGAACCGATGGGAATGATTACTAGCATTAAGTGTAGAATATTTAACAAAAGTAATTGTGAGCGCTTGAAGATGTTGATTGATGATATTTTATGGGAAAATGTTATAATCAGGCTGATGTGGAATCTGCTTACCAGACTTTTCCCTTTCAACTCTGCATTTCACCACTGCTTTCCCTTAGTTAAACCATGTAAGAGACCAGCAGAAGGGTTCTGGAAACCTTGGTTTACAACCGGTCTCAAGTTGTATAAAATCCTTAAATAATATAAAGTCAACTTGAAAAGTCATCAAGCAACTGTTGAGTAAGAAAATGGCATCTACAACTATTCCATTTAAATGTATTGTTGGAAATTCGTCCTATAGGGATGCTGATGTTAGTTCATGTGAATTTAATAACTTTTTGTGAGATGTGGGTTCCTCGCTGTCAAAGACAATTTAGAAAACTGATTGAAATCCCTTGGATTACATGAAGGGACATTTCCCTTCTCTGCTTCAGTGTGATCCTCCTGATGTAATGGAGGTGATGGAGGTAATTGGTAACTTCAAGATATCAGCAGCAGGTCATGATGACATGTGTGCCTCTTTGGTGAAATCAGTGTCTTCCACGATCACTAAGCCTCTAACGTATATCTTCACCAAATCTATGTAAACTGGTATTGTTCCTAAAGATTAGAAAAGTTATCCCCCTCTATAAATCTGGGGATCCAAGATCTTTTACAAATTATCGGCCAATATCTGTAGTGCCATGTTTTTCGAAAATATGAAAATTGGTGTATAAAGAGAATGTTGAAACATTTAAATCAACACTGTATTCTATATGTTCTGATGCTGATTGGCTTATTTTTGGGAAAGTTACGAAACAAGTGTTCTTTTCTTCCCAGGAAGGCCAAGTCTGAATATTTTATGTCTGTTACCACTGATAACCTGAATGACCCTAGAAAGTTTTGGAAGGCTATTAAGTCTATGTCTGGTAACAGTAATGTTAATGAATTACTGTCATGTGTTTTGAAGGACTCTGTTGCTATATATGACAAAACTGAAATGCTGAATTGTTTCAATGAGCTCTTTGTATCATCTGGTAGGCTGTTTGATTCAGTGTCCTCTGTCTCTGTACAACCCTGTGTGGATGAACCAGTGAGAGCTGGTCAAACTTTTAGCTTTTTGCCATTCTCAGTGCAGGTGGTACATAAAGCCCTGGAATCCTTAAATCAGAGAAAGCCTGCAGGTCCTGATCTTTTGGATCCCTGCTTTTTAAATCTGGCAGCTGATTTCATAGCTGAACCACTTACATCTCTGTTCAATCTAACCCTGGAATGTAATGAAATTCCAAAGATCTGGAAATCAGCATTTGTCCTACCACCTTTAAAAGGGGGAGATCCAACTCTTTTAAATAATTACAGGCCAATCTCAAAGCTGTCACCCCTGGTGAAAATACTTGAAACTCTTGTAAGTGAACAGCTAAAATACTTTTTTTTGACTAACTCTATTTTATCAATGTACCAATCGGGGTTCAGGAAGAAGCATAGCACAATTACAGCAGCCATGAAGGTTTTAAATGATATCACTGAAGCCATTGACAAAAAACAGCACTGTGTCTCACTTTTTATTGATCTCTCTAAGGCTTTTGATATAGTTGATCATGCTATACTAAGGCAGAGATTGTCGAGTGTAGGTCTTTCGGAGCATGCAGTTGCATGGTTTGCATAGTATCTGTCTGATAGAACTCCGTGCACTCAATTTGATGGGCTTATGTCTGTTAAATTGTCTGTCTTGAATGGTGTGCCCCACGGCTCTGTACTTGGTCCTCTCTTATTCACTATTTATATAAATGATTTAGACAAAAATGTCCAAAATGCACAACTTCATTTTTATGTTGATGATGTTGTTATTTACTGTTGTGCCTCATCTCTTACAAAAACTTTCCAGAACATGGAAACTGCTTTTTATACTGTTCAACATACCTTGTGTCAATTGAAGCTTATCCTCAATACTGACAAAACTAAACTAATGGTGTTTTCTAATGCAAGAAATAGACCTCTGAACCTTTCACCTATTACTACCTGTCAGGGCAAGGAGATTGAGGTTGTAACCTCATATAAATATCTTGGAATTTGAATTGATGACGGCCTCTCTTTTAAATTGCATATTCAACAACTTACAAAAAAAGTGAAGCTGAAATTGGGATTTTATTTTAGGAATAAGGCCTGTTTTTCTTTTGAAGCCAGAAGGAGGCTAGTATCAGCTACATTTATGCCTTTACTAGACTATTAGGATATTTTATATATGAATGCTTCCACTCAGTGTTTGAGATCAATTGACACTCTTTACCATGGCACATTGAGATTTATTTTAAACTGCAAAACCCTTACGCACCACTGCACTTTGTATACCAGGGTTGGCTGGCCTTCTCTAGTCACTCGTAGGCTCAGTTACTTGTATACTTTTATTTACAATGCCATTTTGGGTTTACTACCTTTTTATTTGTGCATTTTAATTGTTCAGAAATGTGGTGGGTACTCTCTTCGTTCGCTGGACTTTATCCTGCTAACTGTTCCAAATGTCCGAACTGAATTTGGTAAAAGGGCTTTTATGTACTCTGCGCCATCGTCTTGGAACACCTTACAAAATACTTTTAAACTGGAAGAACTTGTCCCGATTGGTGTTTTTAAATCACCGATGAAAGATTTTGAGGCTGATTCCCTGACCTGTCAATGTTTTTAATTTGCTGTTTTATACTCTTGTGAATTCAATGGTTTTTACTAGATTACTTGTAGTTTTTCATGTTTCATGTCTGTCTAATTTTTTTGTAATGACTTGGAGCTGCCTATCTTGGCCAGGGCGCTCTTGAAAAAGAGATTTTAATCTCAATGAGCCCTTCCTGGTTAAATAAACGTTAAATAAATAAAATAAAATAATATGATCACCAATATGGTTTTCATAAAAAAAATGTTTATGACACGGTTGATCATGTAATATTACTTTCTAAATTGCATTTTTACAGTTTTCATGATTATACATATAATTGGTTATATGGTTAGGTTTATGAGAACAGATAGAGAACATTTTGTTTATGCAAACGGCTGTGCATCTACCAGGGCCAAGATATCCTGTGGTGTCCCACAGGGTTTGATAAGTGGACCTTTGTTATTCCTAATCTACATAAATTACCTTGCTGCTGTGTCTTCTACTGTACTTCCCACTCTCTTTTCTGATGATACCAATTTGATTTTATCACACAACAATATTGATTCACTAATTAATGAAGCCAACTCAGGCATGGACACATTTTCTGAATGGTTCCAGATAAACAAATCATCTTTAAATGTTAAACAATCTAACTTTATTGTATTCAATAGTAAAAATAAGAAATATTGTAAAAAGCCAGAATCTCAATTGGTGGGAATGAAATGGAACAAGTCACATACACTAGATTCCTCTGAGTTCTAATTTATGAAAAGTTATCCTGTAAAGATCATATTCAATTTGTCTGCAGCAAAGTGATGAAATCGGTGTCCTCAGAAAGATTAGTGGTTTGGTTCATCAGGCTTTCTTCCTAACTCTTTACTATAGCTTAGTTTACCCATATCTCATTTACTGTAATATTGTCTGGGCCAGTACATGTGCCTCCTATCTACACAAATGACTTATCATACAAAATACATGTGCTAACCCTTCAATGGATTCTACCAGGTTAATTTTAAAATCCATCTATACAACACAAGACACTGTGATAACATTCACCCTCCCCACTGCCACACCTCACATAGTCAATTCTTTAACAGATACAAAGGTACCATGCTCTGGAATTCTTATCTTCACATTGCCAAAACCTCATCATCCCTCAATAACTTCAAGTGAAGACTGGGGGTCAACCCGATGAACCAAACCACTCAGTAATTACTTGTAGTCACGAAATGCTTCAGCCTGGTTTTAGACCCCATCATAGCACTGAGACTGCACTTGTGAAGGTGGTAAATGACCTTTTAATGGCATCAGACCGAGGCTCTGCATCTGTCCTTGTGCATCTTAGTGCTGCTTTTGATACCATCGATAACCACATTATTTTGGAGAGATTGGAAACCCAAATTGGTCTACACGGACAAGTTCTGGCCTGGTTTAGATCTTATCTGTCGGAAAGATATCAGTTTGTCTCTGTGAATGGTTTGTCCTCTGACAAATCAACTGTAAATTTCGGTGTTCCTCAAGGTTCCGTTTTAGGACCACTATTGTTTTCACTATATATTTTTAACTCTTGGGGATGTCATTCGAAAACATAATGTTAACTTTCACTTGCGGATCAGCTGTATATTTCAATGAAACATGGTGCCCCCCTCGCTAGAAGCCTGTGTTTCAGACATAAGGAAGTGGATGGCTGCAAACTTTCTACTTTTAAACTCGGACAAAACAGAGATGCTTGTTCTAGTTCCCAAGAAACAAAGAGATCTTCTGTTGAATCTGACAATTAATCTTAATGGTTGTACAGTCGTCTCAAATAAAACTGTGAAGGACCTCGGCGTTACTCTGGACCCTGATCTCTCTTTTGACGAACATATCAAAACTGTTTCAAGGACAGCTTTTTTCCATCTACGTAACATTGCAAAAAATCTGAAACTTTCTGTCCAAAAATGATGCAGAAAAATTAATCCATGCTTTTGTTACTTCTAGGTTAGACTACTGCAATGCTCTACTTTCCGGCTACCCGGATAAATCACTAAATAAACTTCAGTTAGTGCTAAATACGGCTGCTAGAATCCTGACTAGAACCAAAACATTTGATCATATTACTCCAGTGCTAGCCTTGCTACACTGGCTTCCTGTCAAGGCAAGGGCTGATTTCAAGGTTTTACTGCTAACCTACAAAGCATTACATGGGCCTGCTCCTACCTATCTCTCTGATTTGGTCCTGCCGTACATACCTACATGTACACTACGGTCACAAGATGCAGGCCTCCTAATTGTCCCTAGAATTTCTAAGCAAACAGCTGGAGGCAGGGTTTTCTCCTAGAGAGCTCAATTTTTATGGAATGGTCTGCCTACCCATGTGAGAGACGCAAACTCGGTCTCAACCTTTAAGTCTTTACTGAAGACTCATCTCTTCAGTGGGTCATATGATTGAGTGTAGTCTGGCCCAGGAGTGTGAAGGTGAACGGAAAGGCTCTGGAGCAACGAACCGCCCTTGCTGTCTCTGCCTGGCCGGTTCCCCTCTTTCCACTGGGATTCTCTGCCTCTAAACCTATTACAGGGGCTGAGTCACTGGCTTACTGGTGCTCTTTCATGCCATCCCTAGGAGGGGTGAGTCACTGATGTGATCTTCCTGTCTGGGTTGGCGCCCCCCCTTGTGTTGTGCCGTGGCAGAGATCTTTGTGGGCTATACTCAGCCTTGTCTCAGGATGGTAAGTTGGTGGTTGAAGATATCCCTCTAGTGGTGTGGGGGCTGTGTTTTGGCAAAGTAGGTGGGGTTATATCCTTCCTGTTTGGCCCTGTCCGGGGGTATCATCGGATGGGGCCACAGTGTCTCCTGACACCTCCTGTCTCAGCCTCCAGGATTTATGCTGCAGTAGTTTATGTGTCGGGGGGCTAGGGTCAGTTTGTTATATCTGGAGTACTTCTCCTGTCCTATCCGGTGTCCTGTGTGAATTTAAGTATGCTCTCTCTAATTCTCTCTTTCTCTCTTTTTTTCTCTCTCTCGGAGGACCTGAGCCCTAGGACCATGCCTCAGGACTACCTGGCATGATGACTCCTTGCTGTCCCCAGTCCACCTGGCCGTGCTGCTGCTCCAGTTTCAACTGTTCTGCCTGTGATTATTATTATTTGACCATGCTGGTCATTTATGAACATTTGAACATCTTGGCCATGATCTGTTATAATCTCCACCCGGCACAGCCAGAAGAGGACTGGCCACCCCACAGCCTGGTTCCTCTCTAGGTTTCTTCCTAGGTTTTGGCCTTTCTAGGGAGTTTTTCCTAGCCACCGTGCTTCTACACCTGCATTGCTTGCTATTTGGGGTTTTAAGCTGGGTTTCTGTACAGCACTTTGAGATATCAGCTGATGTACGAAGGGCTATATAAATAAATTTGATTTGATTTGAGTAATCTCCTCCACATAGCCCAACTCTCACACACTCACATCCACACAAGCACACACATTTAAACAAAACATGGGGGAAAAATGGAATGCTTAGCAGGACGGGAAAATGGTCTAATTCACATACTTACCCACATACTTATCCCTGGTCATCCCTAATGCCTCTGGTATGGTGGACTCACTAAACACATGCTTCATGTGTAAATGAAGTCTGAGTGTTGGAGCGTGCCCCTGGCTATCTGTAAAAAAAAAATACAAAAAATAAATGTTGCCGTCTGGGTAGCTTAATACAAGGAATTTAAAATGATTTATACTTTTACTTTTGATACTTAAGTGTATTTTAGCAATTACATTTACTTTTGATACTTAAGTATATTTAAAACCAAATACTTTTAGATTTTTACTGGGTAACTTTCACTTTTACTTGAGTCATTTTTATTAAGGTATCTTTACTTTTACTCAAGTATTTCTCCTCTTTGTCTGCCTCTTCAGTCCAGAGTGCATTGTATGGTGCCAATGGATGGATGTTGGGATTGTCAGATTGTCGATCTGCAAGTTGAACATGGTGAAATTGTAGACTCCTAAATTGATAGTGCAGTTTATTTGGCCGATTTTACAGCGAACTAGCTACTTCACATGCTGATATGAGTTTGGTATTATTGTGTGTAGCTATGTTTGATACCTAACTACCTAGCTATCTAGCTATCTAGCCAGCCTGCCCTTAGAGAAAACATTGCATTGTAGGTTTTGTAGTCAACTTGAGCTGCAACAGATTTCCACAACAATTTTCCCATTTTGCTACCAACCTTATTATTTATTTTTGTTTGTTTTAATTTAACCTTTATTTAACTAAACAAGACGGCTAATATTTGTATTTAACTGGGCAAGTCAGTAAAGAACAAATTCTTATTTACAATGATGGCCTACCCTGGCCAAACCCTTCCCTAACCCGGATGATGCTGGGCCAATTGTGCACTGCCCTATGGGACTCCCGATCACGGCCGGTTGTGATACAGCTCGGGATCAAACCAGGGTCTGTAGTGACTCCTCAAGCACTGAGATGCAGTGCCTAAGACCGCTGCACCACAAAATTAAACATTTGTTCACAAAAAATATTGCTCTCACATGTTAGTGTTATTTAACACTGTAAATTATAGGAATTGGTGGTTTTGGGTAAATTTTTCCTTTAAGTCATGTAACAAACTTGAACTAAACTCAAACGAATAATTGCTTTTAAGGCTAAAGTATTTGAATGTAGAATATAATTGCTGCAGCATGTTTATATAGAGGAGGGAAAGAGGGAATAAATACATTAACAAACAGCAAAACAGGAATGTGTTCAAACTGTTCCAAAATGACTGGAAAGCAGGGGGAGCACAGGGGAACTGCGTGCCACATTGTGCCTGCCTGCCTGTCTCCTGATAAAGCCATTGTCTGTTTATCTTTTGGAATTAGTTCCAAAATGGGCCTGGCTGAGGTGACCAATACGCAGTCACAATACAAAACTTAACTCCATGCCCCGAGGGCTGCTGGGACAGGAATTCCTCCAGCTGCCACCACACAAGAGTTGACGCTGAGTGTGTGCCAGCCATTAAATGGATCCTAATGCTGGGCGTGCTCAGGAGGGATGAAGATAACAGTAGCATGCTAAAAACAACAACAACATAGGCAATGGCTTTGTGAGAGCTAAACTGTGTGTGGATATTTCCCCTCATTATTGTGCAAATTTTCACACATTTTCTCCCTCCATTTTTGTATTTCAATACATTCTGGTGCACATCTGAAATAGGCAGCAGCACATTTAAACCCATGGTGTGTTTGTGGATAAATATTACAGCTGAATGAGGAAAAGGTTTTAGTTAATCAAATAATTTTAATGTGTCATGAAAACAATGCATTTAAACATGTTGTATATAATCAAATACGGTGAACATTTTTCTGTCCTTCATTTCATTTCTGTCCATGCCAAATCATTATAATTTTCTGGGACGCTCTACCACTAAGTGTGTATATACCCAGTGGCAAATCTTTCTGTCCAACCTGTGAGTGATCATTATCATTAATCTGTCAGTAATCCCATGTCAGAGGTCTTCATCACCACGACAGACTGCCTATCAAATTCCAGTGGATAATGGGAAACCACCTCACACATGGTAAATAACTTGCTAACATCGGATAACATTCATACTCTATATTGGGATTCTCTGAAACTCACTTAGATCATTCCTTTAATGATACATCAGTGGTACTTATTCTGTTCGTTCCTTTTCATGTGTCTAAGATTAAACCTATGTCTCACAGCCCTTTGTCTGGCGTACACAGTGAGGTGCCTCCTGAAGGTTTGACCGCGGGGTAGGGGATTCCAGTACCTGGTTGACCCGCTATGGACCCAGGCCTCATTGCTGAGTTCCAACGCCAGCCCCCCAGGTCAACCAAGTATGCGCCCAGGTAGGACCCCAGGTTGCGCCCTTGGAGGGGGGTGGGGTGGGGTACTGTCACACCCTCATCTGTTTCACCTGTCTACGTGCTTGTCCCCCCCCCCAGGTGTTGCCCATCTTTCCCATTATCTCCAGTGTATTTATACCTGTGTTTTCTGTTTGTCTGTTGCCAGTTCGTTTTGTTTCGTCAAGCCTACCAGCGTTATTCCCATGCTCCTGTCTTTCTTTAGTTACTAGTTTTGACCATTCTGCCTGCCCTGACCCTGAGTCTGCCTGTCTTTCTGTACCTTTTGGACTCCGCTCTGAATTACTGACTTCTGCCTGGCCTTGACCTGCCGTTTGCCTGCCCCCCTGTTTTTGTAATACATTTTTGTTACTTTGAAACTGTCTGCATCTGGGTCTTCTCCTGAGTCAGACAAGATCCCTTCCCTTTTTCCACATTCTGTTACGTTACAGCCTTATTCTAAAATGTATTAAATTACATTTGGTCATGAAAAATAAAAATGGTCCTCCCTCATCATAAATGGCACTGACTGCCACTGGGGTATACAGTGCATTTGGAAAGTATTCAGATCCTGTCACACCCTGATCTGTTTCACCTGTCTTTGTGCTTGTCTCCACCCCCCTCCAGGTGTCACCCATCTTCCCCCTTATCCCCAGTGTATTTATACCTGTGTTCTCTGTTTGTCTGT
Organism: Oncorhynchus tshawytscha; assembly: GCF_018296145.1. Lineage (NCBI taxonomy): Eukaryota > Metazoa > Chordata > Actinopteri > Salmoniformes > Salmonidae > Oncorhynchus > Oncorhynchus tshawytscha. Next base: position 35,288,373 of record NC_056453.1, read on the forward strand.
TGCCAGTTCATTTTGTTTCGTCAAGCCTACCAGCATTTTCCCCGTGCTCCTGTCTTTCTCTCGTTCATGTTTTCTAATTTTCCTGTTTTTTATCATTCTGCCTGCCCTGACCGTGAGCCTGCCTGCCGCTCTGTACCTTTCGGACTCTGCTCTAGATTACTGACCTATGTCTGGCCTTGACCTGCCGTTTGCCTGCCCCTCTGTTTTTGTAATAAACTTTTTTGTTACTTCGAAACTGTCTGCATCTGGGTCTTCTCCTGAGTCTTGACAGTTGAAGTGTTGTGGTTGCAAGTTCAAGTGCTAACAGTCAGTATCTGGATAATATGTGTGCAATGTTTGATAATGTGTGTGATGCTAACAGACGTCTATTTTCTGGGTGACCTGAATATAGACTGGTTTTCATCAAGCTGTCCACTCAAGAGGTAGCTTCTTATTATAACCTGTTCCTGTAATTTGTCTCAGGTTATGTATGAATGAGTGTTTACAAGAACTACATCATCCATGTGTATTGGTCAGATTTTTACAAATGCTTCAGAACTACTAAGCTAACATATGGAATTGTTTTAAGATGATTATACAATGGATCTTTTAGCTACTTGATTTTGAATTTTAGCACCCCTGTAGGTATAAAACAAATATCTATTGAATTTGGCCTTTACTACTATAGCCCATAGAAACACAATGCGTAACACATTCATAAATTGCAAAACCTTATGATAATTTTGTTCTATGTCTGTCCTATATCTAGGAGATATAAGAAAGCTCAGGAAATATTTGTGTTTTTTGGACACATATTTAACCCCTTATTTTTTGGGGCACAAAACTACTTAGACACTTCCATTAATTTGTATGGGTTACCTTCAGACAAGTCCCGTGACAATTGTGGGCACCATGTTCATGAGTTTCATCTTTCCATAATAGTCATATTAGTTTGTAGGCCAAACTGTTCGGACGCTACAGATGTTTTTGTGAGAAGAACAATTTTCGGGATGTCATGGTTTGACAAACATCGCTGTAGCTCAGCCAACTTTGAGACGCAGTCCATGCAGAAAACATAACTCTAGTTTAAACGGACAGATTTTGATGGGGATTTTTTAAATTATGACTTAAGGATTTATTAAGAAACTGACTGTTAGAACTGTTAAGGATGGATGAGGAGTTTAACCATGTTATAGTTGAGAGAGATCAAGCAAAAGGAGTGGCTAAGTAAATTGAGAAATGGTGTGACTAAACTGAACAAAAATAAGGAACTGTATGAAACTATGAAATTATGTAAAGTATGATGGAAAAAAGATTTGGAGTACATTAAATGAAATTATGGGCAGAAAGACATTCAAATCGTATTTATTGATTCAGAAGGCTCATTCATCACAAAAACCTTTTGATATTGCCAATTTTTATGACTATTTGGTAGGCAAAGTGGGAAAACTCAGACATGAAATGCCAACAACATTGTGAGCTATCACATTCATGCATGAAATGCCAACAACATTGTGAGCTATCATATTCAGACATGAAATGCCAACAACATTGTGAGCTATCACATTCAGACATGAAATGCCAACAACATTGTGAGCTATCACATTCAGACATGAAATGCCAACAACATTGTGAGCTATCATATTCAGACATGAAATGCCAACAACATTGTGAGCTATCACATTCATGCATGAAATGCCAACAACATTGTGAGCTATCATATTCAGACATGAAATGCCAACAACATTGTGAGCTATCACATTCAGACATGAAATGCCAACAACATTGTGAGCTATCACATTCATGCATGAAATACAGAATAGTTCAAGAAAACATACATTTTGAATTCTGTAAAGTTTTTGTGGGAGAGGTGGGAAAATGATTGTTGTTCACCAATAATGAAAAAACACCTGGTATTGACAACTTGGAAAGCCACTGAGGATGGTAGCAAACTATATTGCCACTCCTGTTTGTCATATCGTTAATCTGAGCCTAGAGAAAAGTGTTTTTCCTCAGACCTGAAGAGAAGCTAAAGTAATTCCGCTACCCAAGAATGGTAAAGCGCACTTGGCTGGTTCAAACAGCTTACCAATCAGCTTGTGTTTGACCAGACACATGCTCTCAGCAAACTTTGGGGAAAAGTTGTTTGACAATGCATACAATGCTATTTCTCTGTGAACAATTTAACAAGACTTTCAGCGTGCTTGTAGAGAAGGGCACTCAACATGTACTGCACTGACATAAATGACTGATTGGCTGAAATAAATTGATAAGAAAAAGATTGTGGAAGCTCTATTGTTAAACTTTAGTGCAGCCGTTGATATTATTGATCATAATCTGTTATCGGAAAAATGTATGTTATGGTTTTACATCCACTACAACGGGTTGGTCAAAACAAGCATTGTGATTGGTTGAGACACGTTATAAGCCATACTATAAAAACGGTTTAGCACGGGAGTAAACATTTTCTTAACGAGTCAGATAATAAATTGCATGGACTCACTCTTTGTGCTATAATAGTGTTTAGCATGATTTTTGAATGACTACATCATTTCTGTACCCCAAACATACAATTATCTGTATGGTCCCTCAGTGAATTTCAAACTCAAACACAAAGAGCAGGGAGGTTTTCTAAAGAAGGGCAACTAGTTCCAGAGTTCCTCTGTGGGGAGGGGTAAACCTTCCAGAAGGACAACCATCTCTGCAGCATTCCACCAACCCAAGAAGACATGAGGCTGAAATCGCTGCCAACAGTGCTTCAATAAAGTACTGAGTAAAGTGTCTGAATGCTTATAACAATGTGAAATTTCTGTTTTTTATTTTCAATTTAAAAAAAGAATAATCTAAAAACCTGTTTTTGCTTTGTCATTATGGGGTATTGTGTGCAGATTGATACGGGAAAACAAATTATTTAATACATTTTAGAATAAGGCTGTAGTGTAACAAAATATGGAAAAAATGAAGGGGTCTGAATACTTTCCGAATGCACTGTGTGTCTATATATATATATAATATATATATAAGTATATATTATATATATATAATATATATATAAGATAATTGTATATATATATATATATATATATATATATATATATATATATATATATATATACACAGTGCATTCGGAAAGTTATATATAGTATATATATATATATATATATTCTGTAATGTTAATGTTTTAAATGTATGTAAATTGTAAAAAGTATTTTTGTCTGTAATGTGTTTTTTGTTATGTGTTGGGCCCCAGGAAGACTAGCTGTCAACTTTTGGCGTCGGCTAATGGTGATCCTAATAAAAATCATAAGTGTAGTCACTCACAAACCTCACACAAACTCTTATCCCTCTGTTAGCCCTCTGAGCAAATGAAAAAGCATTAGCATGGAAAAGCCATCTCACACATTACGGCTAAGCGTGGCCACTCACAAACCTAACACCTATTCATCATATCACATTGGCCCATTCCTCTTTGATCACTGTAATGCCATTTTACTTGAATCCTATAGAGACTACTGTCTCCAACCATTATTTTACGTGAAAAGCCTGCTAATAAACGCATCTTAGTGTCTCAAGGTATATCCACAGCTGTTCTGCTCAGCATCCTACAATGGTGGAGGGAGGCTTTTGTTTTGGATGTGTAAGTAGGACAACTGTGAACGGCTCATTTCAACACAGGTTTGACTGCCTTTCCCCCCCTCTGTGCTCCTGGCATATGAAAGGCTGCCTAGCTGATAGAGACGACGACCCACATTGTTTAATCCCCTGTATTGTGTAGCAGTGCTGGGAGGATTCGGAAAGTGGCAAAGCAGGGGAAACAATGGTGCAGGACATTCTCCATTGCTACACTCTTAGAAACAAAGGTTATATCTAGAACCTAAAAGGGTTCTTTGGCTATTCCCACAGGAGAGCCCTTTTTGGTTCCAGGTACAACCCTTTTGGGTCCAGGTAGAATCATTTTCAAATCAAAATGAATTGGTCACAGATTTGCAGATGTTATTGCAAATACACTGAAATGCTTGTGTTTCTAACTCCAACAGTGCAGTAATACGCACATAATCCAAAAAAGTTATGATCCCTTACTGATGTCACTTGTTAAATCCTCTTCAATTAGTGTAGATGAAGGGGAAGAGACAGGTTAAAGAATGATTTTTATTTCTTGAGACAATTAAGACATAGATTATGTATGTTTGCCATTCAGAGGGTGAAAGGGCAAGACAAAAGATGTTAAGTGCCTTTGAACGGGCTATGGTAGTAGGTGCCAGGTATTGCTTGTTTGAGTGTGTCAAGAACTGCAACACTACTGGGTTGTTTGAGTGTGTCAAGAACTGCAACGCTGCTGGGTTTTTCACATTCAACAGTTTCCCGTGTGTATCAGAAAAAGTCCCCCACCCAAAGGACATCCAGCCAACTTGACACAACTGTGGAAAGCACTGGTGTCATTATGGGCCAGCATCCCTGTGGAATGCTTTCGACACCTTGTAGAGTCCATGCCCCGACAAATTGAGGCTGTTCTGAGAGCAAAAGGAGGTGCAACTCAATATTAGGAAGGTGTTCCTAATGTTTTGTACGCTCAGTGTATATTTAATGGTGTGCATATACAGTACTAACTTTTTGTACTGAATTCAAGGTGTTATGTTTGGGGCAAATCCAATACAACACATTACTGAGTACCACACTCCATATTTTCAAGTATAGTGTTGGCTGCCTCATGTTATGGGTCTGTTTGTAATCGTTAAGGACTGGAGAGTTTTTCAGGAATAAAAAGAAACAGAATGAAGCTAAGCACAGACTAAGTCCTAGAGGCAAGATTACTTTAAAATGGCTGTCTAGCAATGATCAACAACCAACTTGACAGAGCTTGAAGAATTTTTGTAAGAATAATGTGCAAGAAAATATTGTACAATTCAGGAGTCCAAAGCTCTTAGAGACTTAGACATATTTACAGCTGTAATCGCTGCCAAATATGATTCTAACATGCATTGACTCAAGGGTGTAGATGTGTGAGAAAAAAAATATTGAATACATTTTGAATTCAGGCTGTAACACAGCAAAATGTGGAATTAGTCAAGGGGTATGAATACTTTCTGAAGGCATAATTGGCCTGGCCTACTCCAAAATTAAACACATTTTAGTAATCACCTTTCACTGTGTACTGTATTATTATGCATACTGGATGGACTAGTTACCTTATGCTCCAAACTTTATATCCATGAGTCTGGGAGAGAATGTATAGGTCTACTGTAGGTGATGTTGTTGGTTCCTTGGTTGTGCAAGGTGGCTTAGTTAGTCTACAATTATAGCAAATTTGTATTTGATTTTGAATAGCCTAGAAATAGGGAATTTGTTATATGTTCATAACTAATAGGCTGACACATTACCTTTAGCAACAGAATCTCACCCTCATGAATTTCCATCTCCTTCTCTCTCTCCTTCATTCCTTTCTCAAGCATGCAGAGAGAGGGGCTTTCAACATTTTAATTAAATAAATTTAATTGTGAAAATATATTACTTTCGATATTTCTAACAGATCTCACTTGGTTTCCCAAATTAAGCACGGGGTAGCTGCAGGAACAAGGTTGGAGAGCCCATGGCATACAGAGTTTGGGCAGAATATCACCTTTAGCGCAGTGACAGGCTGCATTCTCCTCAAACAGTGGTTGATGCATGGAGTAAAATAACCAGAGTAGCCTACCCAGCATGATTGAAAAACTAACAAGCGGGAAAGAGGCCTTCATTCGCTATTCGAGTAAATATGGCTGAGGTCTTTTTTCCCCTACTCCTGTCCATTTGATAATGGACCATTCTAAAACAAAACACATTTTACATATTAGTAAAGACAAGATTCAATTGAGAATAGTCTGATGGGTAAAAATATGATCACCTGATGAGAGAACAGAATGTGCAGCCTGAGGCAAGGAACAGAGAGCAAGCTTTTTTTGTGACTTTCTCAAATCATCAGTAGCCTTCAGTCGCACCATGCAGCCCATATATGTTTTGATTTCTAAGACACTCTAATGTTCATGTCATTCACAACTAAAGTTGAGAAATAACTCTAAATCTAGGGTATAGGACCTGTTTCAAATGCTAACTTTTATGCTCAACATAGCCACTTCAAATGCGCACTTGCTCCAGAATGTGAAGAATATCCTTATTATTTTATTCAGCTAATTTCAATTATATTATTCTTACTATAAAATCATATAATACAAAATAATGGCACAGGACTTATAAGTATATCTTGTCTGCTAAATGAACAAGCCTACAACCTATGGTATGGCGCATAGCCATATAGTTTAATATACAGTAGGCCAACTCATATTCTGTTCTTCTGAAGTACATTTTCTTCATATCACAATGTTTCTTTAGACCTGCATGAATTCAATAATGGTTTTATTGTGATGGTGTATATTAAATAGATTTTTTCAACTTTTTTTAATATAGATGTTCCAAAGGTTCGCATCAGTGCCTTGTATGCATGGAGGCCTGGAGATGCTTAATGTGTTTATGTTAATTAACTGTCATATAACAGACTCTTATCCAGAGCAACTTAAAGTAGTGAGTGAATACATTTTAATTCATACTGGTCCCCCATAGGTATCAAACCCACAACCCTGGCGTTGCAAGTGCCATGCTCTACCAACTGAGCCACACGGGACCAATTACCGTAAGACCGGCAGGCTTTTGCAAAGCAATAACTGGCTGACCAAATTTCATGACTGCCACAGCCGTAGGGGTGAACAGGCCGTGGCTCAGGAGGCTGAGGTCCTTGATGATATTCTTGGGCTTTCTGTGACACCAGGTGCTGTGGATGTCCTGGACGGCAGCCAGTGGGCCACCAGTGATGCATTGGGTCACCCTTTGGAGAGCCCTGTGGTTGCAGATGGTGAAATTGCCATACCAGGCGGTGATACAGCACAACAGGATACTCTCAATGGTGCATCTGTAAAAGTTTGTGAGGTTTAGCTTGTCCGGGAGCGAGGCATCAGTGTCCGCGACGTGGCTGGCTTTTCTTTTATAATCCGTGACTATCTGGACTCCCGCCACATATGTCTCGTGTCTGAACCGCTGAATTGCGACTTCACTTTGTCCCTGTACTGTCGTTTTGCCTCTTTGATTGCCTTACGGAGGTCATAGCTGATATGTTTGTACCCGTTCATGTTCCCAGTCACCTTGCTGTGGTTAAATGCGGTGGTTCGCACTTTCAGTTTTGTGCAAATGCTGCCATCTATCCATGTTTTTTGGTTTGGATAAGTTCTAATCCTCACAGTGAGAACAACATCCTTTATGTACTTCCTGATGAACCCAGTCTCCGGGTCGGTGTATACGTTGATACTATCCTAAGAGGCGACCCAGAACATTTCCCAGTTTGCATGATCAAAACAGTCTTGAAGCATACATTCCAAATGGTCAGACCAATGTTGATCAGTCCTTACCACAGGTGCTTCTTGTTTAAGTTTCTGCCTATAGGTGGGGAGGAGCAGAATGGAGGCATGATCTTATTTGCCATCCCTGAAGGGAGAGTAGCAATGATCCAGAGTTTGTTATGCGGGTATAGCACAGGAGATGTGTTGATAGAATTCTGGTAGCATTTTCCTCAGATTCCCTTTACTAAAGTCCCGAGCTATAATAAATGTGGGCTCCGGATATGCGGTTTTCAGTTTGTACATACTGTGGTCCAGTGTAGTTCGTTGACCCATAAATGGTTCTACCTGGAACCAAAAAAGGTTATCCTATGGGGACAGCTGAAGAACCCTTTTGGAACCCTTTTTTCTAAGAGTGTAGACTTGTCTTCTTTCCTGCTGTACATTGTCTCCTCTCGCACTGCTGCAATGTCTGTCCCGCATGATGTTATGTTATTTGCTGGAGAGCAAAGTCTGCTTTTTTTTCATTACTGTGTAAAGGATCATAAACAAATGCAAAGGCTGAGACTGAAGGACTTTATGATTCTCAACTTACATTTTAGTGAAACATAAGTACACATTAATTTATTACATTGGTACTAAAGTTATTTTTCTTTATGACCCCTCAACTGAAGGAGAATTTTCAGATTAATAGCAAATAATCCTCCTATCCAAAGCCTATATATTACCATCACAAGGGAAATAGGCCTAAATCTAATAGAGGAAATCCACTTTGGTGGTATGATATTGTTTAATGCAATTACCATCATACTTGAAAACAAAGCATAATTGGTTTCTTTCATCAATCTATTGAGCTGCAACAGTTTAATCAGTTGGCCTTTAAAAGTGCTGTAGTTGCTGATTCTTGAATTACCCGTCTGAAATATGCACACTCCCAAAAGCCTAAAACACTGTCTGAATATTGGCTTCATCAAATCCTGTAAGGTTCTTTAATACAGGGTCAATATGATGGGCAGGGTGAATGAGCTTATGTTAACAAAGAGTAGAAGAAAACATGAAAAGAAAATGATTTAATATCTTACAGTATGATGATGATGACTCGTTTATATTCCGCAGGGGATTAATTAGATATCACATTTAAATAACTACAGGGATATTAACGTCTTCAGATGTAGCTATTGATCATCCAGGCATATTATTGTCTCACAAAGGATTCCTTTTGTTTGTGTCTTAAAATGTTATTTTGGCGGAGGTCCTCCTGTCTGAATTTGGAGAATAAATGTGGCAATGACTCGTGAATTGTTGATTCGATTTTTCTCCAGAGTGAATTAACCCTGCTGTGTTGAACACTTTAATCTGTTGCTTTCACTTCTCAAGTCTCGGCTTTGGAGACCTTGGGTAGGTTTATTACAATGAGACTTTAAATAATTACAAGAAAAGCATTTAGCAATTTGTAAAGTCAAATAATTTCAATGTTTATGAGGACATTTGTTCTTCTCATCTTTGGATCAGAGAAGAAGTTGTGGTGACTTAGCTAGAGAGGGTGAGTGTTACCTACCCCTTGACACTGATGGAACATGTCAGCAAAGTGCCCTGGCCCCATCCCTGTAGGCGCTATGGTGCTGCCAAAGCTTGTTTGCAGTATGATGTTCAAACCATATTTGAACAATGTTTTGAGCAGACCTCATAAGTCTCTATAAAAAAGTCTGTGTGCATTCCCTTTGACTGTAGCCTAGTTCATCCCTGTTTTTTACTAGATGTAAAGGTTCAAGCCAAGAAAATACTTTTTCATCTGGCACTTTTTTCTCCTCTCTTTTTTTCCCTCACCAGCCAAGATAACAACCCAATGAAGCTCACAGCAGGGACTGGCAGATGACTGTTAAAGGAATAAATGGGCTTACTGTGGCGCCCCTTCTGTTCGGTGGCAGAAAAGAGAGGTTAACGGGGAGGATGGGGCGACTGAACATCTCCGAGCAACAAAATAACAGCTGAGATAACTGCTCTCACTCCTACCTTTAAGGATACTGAACGTCTATGTCACCAGTAAGGAGGTGCACTTCTTTGACCACTTACTGTAGTTTCAGTTTCAGTATCATTTTCACTTGTCTGCCAATTGTTCCCACCTGGGGGGCGAAGATTAGATCTCCGGAATGTGGATTAACTTGCATCGGTTGTTCATCACACACCCCAACTACGGGAAGTTCAACTTTCTGGACAAAGTCTCTACAGTAAGTGAACCGCAGAGAGTTTGATGGTGTGTTTGGACCTCATCTTCCTGTAAGGAGCCTCTTTTGCCCCTGCCCCACTGTGGATCATCTCATTTCTTCTCAAAGCCTCTGGAACTGTCTCTGTACTTTTCAGCTGGTGCTGATATTGGTATCCCTGACTGCTCAAGCCCTTGTTACCTTAGTAAATTAGTGGTAAAGCTGCAGTATTCAACAATGGTATTGAACAATGACTGGGAACACCATAAATAGTGCTTTTCACTCTTATAAACACACTCAAACTGTCCTTTATTTGGAGGGGAACTCAAATGGATGCTGGGGTTGCTGTTATCGATACTCTGCAGATAGCCCAGAAAATTAAATGATCAACAGAACAAAAAACCTGGCCATTAAGCGTGTTTGCAGATGGTAAATCCCGGTCACCTGGTGTGTAGGCCTTTGTTCCTGGAGAGGAGGCACAGCGAGATTAGAAGTGCAGTATCCGTGGGAGACCGCTCTTTGCCAAGCCAGACATGATGTCAGCACGTCGCTGGCTGAGAACACTGTTAAAAATCCCTAGAGGTGGCCGCTTGGAGCACAGGACTGGAGGCTGTGTCAGGTTTGATTGGCTCTCCCTTGAAGGCGATGGTTGCATGTTACTTCAGCAGTTGCCTTTTGCACATTGAAGGGGAGTGTTCTGTTCTGTTTGCCTCAGCATCGGGGGTCCACACAACAGCACCACCCACCAACACTTTATTTAGTGTTTGTCTGTGCATGAATCTTTACCTTTTAATGATTTACTGCGGACCATTAGAATCAGTATTCCTCTCAAGGTAAAAACACAATAGGATCAATAGCTGCTAGCTGTAAAGGTAAAAACAAAACAGGATCAATAGCTGCTAGCCATAAAGGTAAAAACAGAATAGGATCAATAGCTGTTAGCCATAAAGGTAAAAACAGAATAGGATCAATAGCTGCTAGCTGTAAAGGTAAAAACAGAATAGGATCAATAGCTGCTAGCCATAAAGGTAAAAACAGAATAGGATCAATAGCTGCTAGCCATAAAGGTAAAAACAGAATAGGAGCAATAGCTGCTAGCCATAAAGGTAAAAACACAACAGGATCAATAGCTGCTAGCTGTAAAGGTAAAAACAGAATAGGATCAATAGCTGCTAGCTGTAAAGGTAAAAACACAACAGGATCAATAGCTGCTAGCCATAAAGGTAAAAACAGAATAGGAGCAATAGCTGCTAGCCATAAAGGTAAAAACAGAATAGGATCAATAGCTGTTAGCCATAAAGGTAAAAACAGAATAGGATCAATAGCTGCTAGCTGTAAAGGTAAAAACAGAATAGGATCAATAGCTGCTAGCTGTAAAGGTAAAAACAGAATAGGATCAATAGCTGCTAGCCATAAAGGTATTGTACTCATGGTGGTTAAATGCCTCAGACTGGCTAAATGCAGTAACATCGGCTACTATAGGTTTGAGGAACGGTGAACTCATCTTATGTCCTCCTGAAACAGTCACCACAACACCACATCTTTATAAACAGGAGTGCCCTAGAGTTACAAAACCACACAGGAACAGTATAAAGCATTCCCATATAATATCATTGGTCAACCGAGAATCTGAGCACAAGTAAATCCTATAAATAATCTCACAGAGAGGAATAGTTCTTGTCATGGTGACCATATGGCCAATTAATTATGAGATGCAGAGCATGTCTTAATGAGATAAAACCTTGGCTTTTCCTTGGGATATTCAAACGCTCTAATACTTCAGATGCAACATCTCAATAGTGTTTGTTTTACTATGTCACCTTCTCTTGAACATGTTGATTCTAGTTTCCCTAGAGGGTATCTAATAATTGTTTCAACTCTTCTCCTGTCAATGCGTGTGTGTGTGTTGTTTGTGTTCTGTGACTATCCCTAAACTGAAATCGTTTAGAAAATATTAGTCATCAAGATTTGCTACTCAACTTGTCAGTATTGTTCCAGGTCAGTATGGTTCCAGGTCAGTATTGTTCCAGGTCAGTATTGTTCCAGGTCAGTATTGTTCCAGGTCAGTATGGTTCCAGGTCAGTATGGTTCCAGTTCAGTATGGTTCCAGGTCAGGATGGTTCCAGATCAATATGGTTCCAGGTCAGTATGGTTCCAGATCAATATGGTTCCAGGTCAGTATGGTTCCAGGTCAGTATTGTTCCAGGTCAGTATTGTTCCAGGTTAGCATTGTTACAGGTCAGTATGGTTCCAGGTCAGTATGGTTCCAGGTCAGTATTGTTCCAGGTCAGTATTGTTCCAGGTTAGCATTGTTACAGGTCAGTATGGTTCCAGGTCAGTATTGTTCCAGGTCAGTATTGTTCCAGGTCTGATCCTGTAGACTGGACCTGTATGGGTGTTTTAGGGTCCCAGTCTATTCTCAACAATCCCAGAAACTAAATAGGAATCCCCTAAATTCGATCTATTACTCATGTGTACTGAACTATTGGGAATTGTTGTATTTTGGCCTTTTATTCTTTCCATTTTATCACTTTTGAAACCATGCATTGATACAGAGGAAGAAGCTTCAATCTATTTTGCCATAGCTCAAAGAACTAGAGCCATGTCACTGCTTGCTGGCATATTTCCATTAGCATGCAGGGATCAAATCCACTTGAATGGGTGAGGGGTGTGCACCATTGAAGCGCTGTTGAATCATTTAAATTGGTTTGAAATGCAACAGGGAACTCGCCAGTGATTCACCTCAAAGAAAACTTTGGTGAGTTGAACTATGATGACCTTGACTCATGGAGAGGTAACAGCATGTCCAGGTATGCAAAGCACAGCTCAATTTCAGCTTTGGAAATAAGAAACCCCCCCCCAAAAAATATTCCAATGAAGTAGATATCTATAAACAACATCAAACATGATGTAATTTGTGGGTATGACCACAAAGCCACCCCAAGCACCAAGCGTCCCTGCACCCCTTGAAATTCCTGACATGTTGTTGACAAAAATCTAATTATAAAATAATGTTGGTAATACCTCCCTTGAAGTGGTCTGAAAGAGGGCATTTATAGCAACCTGACATGATCCTCTTATGTTAATACAAAGCATCAACGTTTCCGGTTTCCGATGAGCTTTCACAACGGTTGATGTGATGTTCTGGCATGTTAACAGTACATTACTCTGTCAAAACAGTGAGGCGATGTGCCACCTCAAGACTGAACAGAATCCATGTACCTTCGTCTGCATCCCTGCATCAGTCAACTCTGCTTCGGTCAATATATTGTCTTGAAGAGTAACGTTCAGCAAAGACAACAAACTGCCTGTATGATGAACTGATGAGAAAACATCCCATTGTTAGGGAGTGTGCCAGTGTCTATTGGTATGAAGGGGATGGCAGAGGTGTCACTCTGAGCACTCATTGAAACTGGTCAAAAGTCCCTCAACTTGATACATTTGAAAATAAATATAGACCAGATTAACAAAGAATAAATGCAAAGATACTGACTTTGGCCTTCAACATGTTGGGGGGGTAGTGTATGAACTAAAGTCAGAAAAAAAACGTCCCTTTATCAGGACCCTGTCTTTCAAAGATAATAGGTAAAATTCCAAATAACTTCACAGATCTTCATTGTAAAGGGTTTAAACACTGTTTCCCATGCTTGTTCAATGAACCATAAACAGTTAATGAACATGCACCTGTGGAACAGTCGTTAAGACACTAACAGCTTACAGACGGTAGGAAGTTAAGGTCACAGTTATGAAAACTTAGTACACTCACAAGGCCTTTCTACTGACCTTGAAAAACACCAAAAGAAAGATGCCCAGGGTCCCTCCTCATCTGCGTGAACGTGCTTTAAGCATGCTGCAAGGAGGCATGAGGACAGCAGATGTGGCCAGGGCAATAAATTGCAATGTCCGTACTGTGAGATGCCTAAGACAGGCTACAGGGAGACAGTACGGACAGCTGATCGACCTCGCAGCGGCAGACCACGTGTAACAACACCTGCACAGGATCGGTACATTCGAACATCACACCTGCAGGACAGGTACAGAATGGAAACAACAACTGCTCGAGTTACACCAGGAATGTACAATCCCTCCATCGGTGCTCAGACTGTCTGCAATAGGCTGAGAGGGGCTGGACTGAGGGTTTGTAGACCTGCTGTAAGGCAGGTCCTCACCAGACATCACCGGCAACAATGTCGCCTATGGGCACAAACCCACTGTCTCCGGACCAGACAGGACTGGCAAAAAGTGCTCTTCACTGACGAGTCGCAGTTTTGACTCATCAGGGGTGATTGTTGGATTCGCGTTTATCGTTGAAGGAATGAGCGTTACACCGAGGCCTGTACTCTGGAGCGGGATCGATTTGGAGGTGGAGGGTCCATCATGGTCTGGGTCGGTGTGTCACAGCATCAACGGACTGAGCTTGTTATCATTGCAGGCAATCTCAATGCTGTGCGTTACAGGGAAGACATCCTTCTCCCTCATGTGGTACCCTTCCTGCAGGCTAATCCTGACATGACCCTCCAGCATGACAGCCATACTGCTCGTTCTGTGCGTGATTTCCTCCAAGACAGGAATGTCAGTGTTCTGCCATGACCAGCGAAGAGCCCTGATCTCAATCCCATTGAGCACGTTTGGTACCTGTTGGATCAGAGGGTGTGAGCTAGGGTCATTCGCCCCTAGAAATGTCCAGGAACTTGCAGGTGCCTTGGTGGAAGAGTGGGGTAACATCTCACAGCAAGAACTGGCAAATCTGGTGCAGTCCATGAGGAGGAGATGCACTGCAGTACTTAATGCAGCTGGTGGCCACACCAGATACTGACTGTTACTTTTGATTTTGACCACCCCTTTGTCCAGGGACACATTATTCCATTTCTGTTAGTCACATGTCTGCAGAACTTGTCCAGTTAATTGAATTCAGTTGTTGAATCTTGTTATGTTCTTACAAATATTTACGCATGTTAAGTTTGCTGAAAATAAACGCAGTTGACAGTGAGAGGACATTTATTTTTTTACTGAGTTTATATGCCTCTAATGGACTGTGAGACTTTAGTATGCAGAGGCCCTGCCATGTCATTTCACGGTGCTGAGTGGACCAGCTTCAAAAAGTATAATGTGATTGCCATCCTCCCTGGACTGTCATTAAATCACCTTGGAAGTACACTACTGGTCAAAAGTTTTTGAACACCTACTCATTCAAGGGTTTTTCTTAATTTTGACAATTTCTACATTGTAGAATAATAGTGAAGACATCGAAAGTCAAAATAAAGAAAAACCCTTGAATTAGTAGGTGTTTAAAACTTTTGACCAGTAGTGTATTAAGTTAGTTATCAGTAAATAAAAACCTGAAGACAGCACCTACAGATGTAGGATATTAATTTGATCACCCTGTTGTTGCAGGAAATGGATCAACCCCTACAAAAAAGTCAATTAATTATAATCCACATAATAATTCACATTTCCAGTTTCTGCAGGATATTTTCCAGCTGTGAGAAACTAGTCAAATTGAGATCCTACATCTCTGTATGTGAACACCGCAAAACACTGACTTTTTAAACGTGGCGCAACAAATAACGCACCAAAACAAATGCTATTTGTTACCCTCATTCACAAAATGATATTTGCCATTTCTTGGCATTGGTTGTCTTACTTCCTTACTTCCTTTTTGAGTTTGTAATAAGTGGTCAATTGGTATGCCTCTCAATGTGGTCAGATGTGGTCAATTGGTATGAATCATCTTGGGCTCCATATTCATCTTGGTATGTCACTCCGTGTTGTAGCGATCCTGCTGGTCTGGTCGGTGAATAAGTGACTAGTAAATGGACATTTTGCCTGCAGGTTGAAGATCCACTTTCCAAGTATGTTGTATGAAGTGTTTCTGTCCTGAATCTAATTATAGGATGTTTATCATGTGTATCTGAGTTTTTAAACCAAAGATTTGTTTTAAAGGTGTGCAGGGAAACCCTGGCGAACACTTTCTGAGCAGGAACTGAAACATACAAAGAGCTTTATGAATAAAAAGTTGACCATTTCTGTCTATATTATAAAATATCTGTGAAATTATGTACTTGTCCTATAACACAAAATATGTTCAAGTAAAATTGCACGGTGTGAGAAAGTAACCTTCCATTGGTTGAATCAACGTTGTTTCCACATAATTTCAATGATATGACGTTTAACTAACGTGGATTAGACGTTGAATTGACATCTGTGCCCAGGGGGCTATGTTTAAGACGTGTGGAGCATTACAAAATTAGCACTGATATGATTTATCTTCTTTATAGAGTATCAGTTCTGTAAGCCAGTAAGCCAGTTACTTCTATCAAATAACACTGATGTCTTTCCTGGCACGTGCCAAGTCGAGGGCCTAAATCCTCCATTGTCTGGATCTATCCATCACTATGGATATTAAAAAAAGGTTCTGGGACACTTATCGTAGAAGGAAAAAGGTATTAACCCTCGTGTCCTGGCCATATTCCAAACCAGATGTATTTCATTTACTGACCACATAGTCATTCCCTGTGATGACTACATACAGTACAGCCAACTCCCCAGGGGGCAGGTGAACAATACAATGAATCAATTTCATGTTTAAATACAATACATTGACGTATACAGCAAAGCAAAGCAAGGCATAGAATTAGCTATGACTTTAAATGTAGTCAGATCAACAAAGAAATCTGGTCAAGTTCACAATATTAAGACTTATCACTTCAAAATAGTTTGTCGTTTTGCTGTTGTATTTATGAAAGACTGTTGGCAGCATTCCTTTGTTCTGTATAGAGAAAGTTAGCATATCATCAAAGGGATATCACCCACACTCACTTTATCTGAAAGTGAAAAATGCCTCCAATGATAACAATGGCAGTTTCTACTTCAAAGTAATCTCAAATCCTATTTTCTTTACTCTCATGTGCCGAGAACCAAGAGATACTTCTGTTCAAACCGAACTGTATCACAGACTCAATATAAATTACTACAGTAGATATGCTCTCTTTGTTTGGGATATTAAGTCAAAGAACACATACGGCCATTTTGAAATCATTGATAATGACCAGTCGTTAAAACAATTTAGTAGCACCACACTGTATGGTACAGGAAGGACCAGGTATTCACTTGATTTAAATCAAATTAAGAAAATACATAATAAAATTGTAATTATACATGAATAACATGGATTATATATTTCTTTGGGATTGACCCAGCACTGTTTTGTTACAGGTAGTTACCAATTGTGTTGTATAATGACCCAGAAACAACCCAGTGTTAACACATACTTTCTTAGTAAACACTTGGTAAATACCAATTTAAGCAGAACCATTAAGAAGAAAGTTCTACCCACAATTCTTATGGATAATATTTTTGGTCAGCAATCACTTGTGTTTGATGATTGTGTCTGTTGAAAAAAAGAACCATTCCAAATGTAAAATGTATGATTTCAACATTTATGATTTAATGTGCTTATCTTCACGTTTGTTGAATAGCCCCTTTGGGGGCAGCAATTACATAAATCCCTTGCTTTTGTGTGTATTTGGGGTGGTCATTTGTCCACAATGTAGTTTTGTAATTCATCCACCCACAGCAAATCGATGTATAAAAGTAAGCCACATGATTCAGTGTCTTGACTGGTGGCTCCTATCGGGTTTAGTGGTTGTACATGGGCTGTGACTGTATGAAGCACCAGTGTCACCATGTGGTCATGTGTAATGAAATCGCTATTCAAAACTGTATTTCAAGGAATATAGGAATATTATACTGTATTTGACTTGAAATGCACATTTAGGTTATTGATGGGATTTAGAAAATACAGTTCTTCAGCTTGTCCATTTAGCCCGTTTGCGAGTAGCAATAATCAATATTATGAGCATTTCTCAGGGTACGACTTTTGAGTGATAGAGGGGAACTACAATAGGTACTGAGTTGATTGATATAAGTTGCTATATAAAACTATGATTTATATAGGAAATAATGTTCAGTGATTAAATATGTGTGATTTAATTCCAGTCACATGTAGAATGATTTCAAAAGCTAAATAAGACCAATTTCCTCCATTTTAATTATTCCAATCAAATCCCAACTCCAGTGTAATGATTACTGGAGCCAGTTTATCACTGAAATGAGAAAAAACTGTGCCGTTGAAAATGGACTTTTTGACAGAATAGGGCTCTGAAGTATGTCAAGCTGAAACAGTTTATCAACTTGGAACTCGGAAAAAGGACACAACCCAGAAAGTGTATGATGCAAATAATTAATTGGCTTGCACTCATATTTGGCTTTTTGAATTGAACCTACTCCATTAGGTTAGGAGTACACAACATGAATAAAGTGAATTCCTTTCCCGCCAAAACTAGACATGTGATTGTGATTTATTAACAATATCCTTGTGGAGATACTTGATTAACAACTCCCATTGAATAGTGGGGAATCTGATGGCAAGTTGTCAGTGGGCAAACAGCCATAGGTGCTCCATATACATGAATTGATTTGTGGAGTTGAAAATGAGAGTGGGCAAAGAGGTAGGGAAAAGTGCTGATGTGATTCAGATAGGCCTATAGCCACTCTAATCGCTTACATATTTTACATTGCGACTGCATTCAGACACCTTGGGTGAGTGTACGCTGGAACCCAACAGTAAACAGCTCAGGGACCACACAGTGAGAAGTGATTTTTGCTCCTTTTTATTAGCACAAAAGCAAGCGGAGACATGCGGCGGCGAGAAGGGTAACGTGATTTATTGGGGACAGTGACTAGAATCGCCGCGCCTGCCGCTGTGGGCTAAGTGGAGGTCCAGCACTTTGGGGTTATCCATCCGTAGGGACAGCCAATACCTCAACATTGCACCAGCTAATTGAAAGTGCAGCTTTTAAAACAGAGATGTAATAAACTAACCATCAAAGCTGGTCATTTTTTACCAAAGCACCCAAAGTGAGACAGAGACAAGTTCATTAGAAGGGACATTCAGCTTAGTAAACCTTGATGACAACCCCCCCAGTGAAAAATGAGAGACATCTTGTCTTAACGTTGGAATCCTTAGTTGCAACATACATTTTTGGACTTGTAAATTAATGATATATACCTGATTCTCAATGAAAATAAATGATAAATGCCTCATGATATTAGTTTAACTGTCATACCCTATCAAAACACAAAAGCTTGTTTTAACACTGTATAACCAGGGCCATCCCAAAAGAGGCGGGGTGTTGCTATGTTATTGTTTCAATAAAGGATTCTAGCTTTAAATAAAGTTATATTTCATGACTCATGCAAAAAGATCAATCACTTTTCATTGTCTTGTCTCTCTTTGGAATTGAAGTGCTTCGGTTGTTTACTTTCTCCTTGTTGGGGTAGGGGACTTCATGCTACGAGCTGGGGTGGGAGACTTCAGTCCCTTAGGAGAGGTGGGGGACTTGGCACCGGCTGGAGAAGAGACATGGGAAGGAGCTGGGGAAGGGGCAGGGGTGACAACCTTGGGACCTGGGATCTCAATAGGACGTTTAGGTGGGATGATGGACTTGGGTGTTAGAGTTGGTTTGGCCTGTGGAATCGTGTCTCCATGCTTGTAGGCGCTCACAACGATATCCACGGACTCTCCTCCATATTTGTTCTGCACCGTCATAGTATACCTGCCACAGTCTTCCAGGGACACACGCTTGATGGTGAGACTGGCAAACTTCCCGGATTCGAGGGACACCAAGTACTGGTCATCGGTATACACCTCTGCACCATTTTTTAACCAGGTGACTTGAGGTTTGGGGTCACCGCACACTGTGCAGGTCAAACTCAGTGTCTACCAAGCAGGGCAAAGGAATTGAAACACCGTTGGTTACCAACACAGATATAACAGAAGAAGATGGAATGTTGGAGTGCTGTTGTTTGATTTAATCAGAGTTTACTATGCTTATCGTGTCTTGTTAAATCCCTAGTCTCTCCCCTCTTGCAGCCCCAAGGTAAAATAACCAATCATACTACAAACAAGTGTGTGTAGTCACTTTGGAGAGAGGTGCAGCTACAGTGACCTTTACAAGTAGCTCTATTCTGCCATTATGCAAACCATATGACATGTCTACACAATATTCCTATATTCCTATATCATATGCATCACGCATGTGTTTCATAAGGACCCCAGTTCATGTTTTTCCCACAATATATCATATGCTGTATGAAGTCTGACATGAGTTGCTGTGAAATGCAATATAACTCCATCTTCCACCTAAGAGTGATTTTCCAGTGCTGTGCAGTGCTGTATAGTACTTAAGTAAAAATACTTTAGAGTACCTCTTAAGTAGTTGTATTGGGTATCTGTACTTTACTATTTCGATTTTCGACAACTTTTACTTTAGTACATTCTTAAGGAAAAGTATATACGTTTTACTCCATACATTTGCCCTGACACCCAAAAGTACTCTACATTTTGAATGCTTAGCAGAACAGGAAAATGGTCCAATTCACGCACTTATCAAGAGAACTTCCCTGGTCATCCTTACTGCCTCTGAACTGGAGGACTCACTAAACACATGCCCCTGGCTATCCGTAAATAATAAATAAACAAGAAAATGGTGCCATCTGGTTTGCTTAATATAAAGAATTTGAAATTATTTAAACGTTTACTTATGATACTTAAGTATATTTTAGTAATTACATTTAAAACCAAAACTTTTTTACTTTTCTCAAGTAGTATTTTGCTTACATTGACTCAAGTATGACAATTGGGTACTTTTCCCACCACTGGTGTTGTGTATAATGCAACAGTAGGTTACAGTGGACATCAGCTGCATCCATCTGGTTATGATAGTTGACACTGACCTTCGCAATGTGTTAAACCATGTCTGGTTACCTGTTCTAGTGTTAAATATATTCCCATCATTGTATTCAATTGCAAAATAAAAGGTAAAATACCTTCTTCTCCATGATGGTAACAACATCAGGGAGACCGCCCAGCACTTTGCCACGGTCTAAAAAGGAAGATATTATATAATAACAATATTGTCCGAATCAGAAAATTCCCACAGAGCCACAATCTAGCATCATGACAAGAGAATGTACTCACTGGCTTCAGCATATGCTTCCTCTCTGGAAAACAAGGGAAAATGGCAGTGAGTTCATTAGCACAGTGAGGTGTTGTATATTTCACCCAAAGACTGTAACTCCATACACATGCTCTGCATTACCACAATACATTAACACTATATAGGAATTCAAGCTGTGTTTCAGCTGTAATGAAGATTAAATGTATATAGTATTATTGACCTGCATACATGTGCATGAAACAACACGGAAATGAATACACTGAACAGAATTATGACGTGATTATCTTACTTGAGAGTTGTGAATTCCGCAAAGGCTTTATCGTAGGCTGTGAAAAAGAAAGAAAAGATTGGCTTTTCATGCATGTAATAATTAAACCGCTCTAATTACATTATTTATTATAGTTAATATGCACGATGCAACGCGGAGTGCCTGGACACAGCCATTAGCTGTGCAATACTGTGCAGCCGTATTCATCGACCATGCCAAGGCTTTCGACTCGGTCAATCATCGCATTCTTATCGGCAGACTCAACAGCCTTGATTTCTCAAATGACTGCTTCGCCTGGTTCACCAACTACTTCTCAGACAGAGTTCAGTGTGTCAAATCGGAGGGCCTGTTTTGTGGACCTCTGGCAGTCTCTATGGAGGTGCCACAGGGTTCAATTCTCGGGCCGACTCTTTTCTCTGTATACATCCGTGATGTTGCTCTTGCTGCTGGTGATTCTCTGATCCACCTCTATGCAGACGACACTATTCTGTATACTTCTGGACCTTCTTTGGACACTGTGTTAACTAACCTCCAGACGAGCTTCAATGCCATACAAATCTCCTTCCGTGGCCTACAACTGCTATTAAATGCAAGTAAAACTAAGTGCATGCTCTTCAACCAATCGCTGCCTGCACCTGCCCGTCCATCCAGCATCACTACTCTGGACGGTTTTGACTTAGAATATGTGGGCAACTACAAATACCTAGGTGTCTGGTTAGACTGTAAACTCTCCTTCCAGACTCACATTAGAATCGGCTTCCTATTTCGCAACAAAGCATCCTTCACTCATGCTGCCAAACATCCCCTCCTAAAACTGATTATCCTACCGATCCATGACTTCGGCAATGTCATTTACAAAATAGCCTCCAACACTCTACTCAACAAATTGGATGCAGTCTATCACAGTGCCATCTGTTTTGTCATCAAAGCCCCATATACTACCCACCACTGTGACCTGTATGCTCTCATTGGCTGGTCCTCGCTTCATATTCTTTGCCAAACCCACTGGCTCCAGGTCATCTATAAGTCTTTGCTAGGTAAAGCCCCGCCTTATCTCAGCTCACTGGTCACTTTAAGCCACTTTAAACAATGCTACCTTATATAATGTTACTTACCCTACATTGTTCATCTCATATGCATACATTGATACTGTACTCTATATCATCGACTGCATCCTTATGTAATACATGTATCACTAGCCACTTTAACTATGCCACTTGGTTTACATACTTATCTCATATGTATATACTGTACTCGATATCATCTACTGTATCTTGCCTATGCTGCTCTGTACCATCACTCATTCATATATCCTTATGTACATATTCTTTATCCCCTTACACTGTGTATGACAGTAGTTTTTTTTGGAATTGTTAGTTAGATTACTTGCTCGTTATTACTGCATTGTCGGAACTAGAAGCACAAGCATTTCGCTACATTCGCATTAACATCTGCTAACCATGTGTATGTGACAAATAAAATTTGATTTGATTTGATTTGATTTGGTCACCATGGCAGCACCCACCCATAGCATGCACTCCAGCAGGTATATTTCACTGGTCACCCCCAAAGTCAATTCCTCCTTTGGCCGCCTTTCCTTCCAGTTCTCTGCTGCCAATGACTGGAACAAATTGCAAAAATCACTGAAGCTGGAGATTCATATCTCCATCACTAACTTTAAGCATCAGCTGTCAGAGCAGCTTACAGATCATTGCACCTGTACATAGCCCATCTGTAAATAGCCCACCAAACTACCTCATCCTCATATTGTTATTTATTTTTTGCTCCTTTGTACCCCAGTATCTCTACTTGCACATTCATCTTCTGCACATCTATCACTCCAGTGTTAATGCTAAATTGTAATTATTGGCCACTATGGCCTATTTATTGCCTTACCTCCCTAATCTTACCTCATTTGCACACACTGAAACATATCTTACCTCATTATTGTAATGTTGTTGTGTTTTGCCTGAAATAGCTCATCCTCGCTCACTCATTACTGTTTCCAGCCCACACATCGCATGACCTGTCAGGGACCAGCCCTTGATTATGTTTGTCATCAAACAGTCTGTTGACTAACTGAAGTCTGAGCCAGGATTGCACCTTTGATATTGTTGTTCCTGTTATTTCATCCACCAGATTAGCCTAAATATGCTGCTTGCTTCTGTGTACCCAGCTGCAGAGATGCCCTTTTCTTTGTATTATAAATGTAGAAATCAGTGTGAAACTGGACACTGCCTGGGTTACCGTGGCAGGACTACAGTAGAGTGGCCAATAGTTGGAGGTGGTATGATAAAAACTACAACAGTTTTTAGGAGTTGGTCATTTTGATAAAAATGCGCAGTGTTCTCATTACTGTGGTCCAGCTGAAGACTCCACCTCATTGATATACTGCCAGAAAAAATGGTAATGATATACAACCTCTGTTTTTTTTCAACATTTAGATGTTAGGTACACACACTAATGAAGACTGGGCTGGGAATCCAATGCATACGAATGAATGTGAATATCTAAAATGGTGAACTCAATGGTGAACTCCATTGATCAGGTGTATCATTTATAGGTTACCATTATCCTGGTATTGTTCTTGAGGTTCATACATGCTGAATGTGATAATATCACTGCGTTAATGTGTTATGCTATTTGCAAGACGGAAGGAGAAGTGGGTTGTTAAAGGACAAGTACGACGGCATATATACTGTCTATATGATCTGGCTTACCGTGTCCAGAGAGGTCGATGGTGCGAGTATAGGTCTTATCCGTATCTATTATCTGGATGTGGTAAAGACCCTTATCCTTGTCTGTGGGTTCAATGATCTCCATAGTGGCCATGGCTGGGGTACCTCCAATACGCACCTTCTCAGAGTGAGAGAGTTTCCTTTCCCTGGAATGGTAAAGGGGAGGAACAGATGGAGCATAATCATTTTGGGATTGAAAAAACACTGCTATTGAAGGTATCCATTGTGTTGGATTGAGTAGGCCCCTAAAGAGCAGTCAATGAAAAATTGTATAAACTAATTCACAGGTAGCTCAATGAGGACCTAATTAGGATCATACAAACATAACATGAAATTGTGATTGATTCTAATGAAAATGGTAGAATTTCATAATTTCTCTCATAATAAGAGTCATTTTCTAGTAGTTTATCAAATAATGACCAGCTGCAGTTGCCTTTCTGGACCATTTGAGCATCATCATTATGTTATTTATGTGCCATGGCCCTCTTGGCAGGCAGGGAGGACCTGAAATTTGCCAAGCTCAAATTTGTGAGGAATCATGGGAAATGGTGAGCTTTGTTCAGTCATTGCGTGTGAAATTGTTGCCGTGCTGTGAAACATGCTCCCCTTGTCTATGCCATGCACGCCAGAAGAAAGAAAAACCCTAAGCAGCTACTTCAAAACGTTCATACAGGGATGAGAAGACCCACGCATGGTTTAGCTGAAACTGGTTTGCCTTACACAAGCTGCTGTAACCGATGACTTCCCACAAGTGTTTTTTTAATTATCCTGTAGCTATTCTGCTAGGTAGGCCTACTAAATATTTTCTTAGGACAGAGCATTAGTGAGAGTTTATATTTGTTTTGTATTGTTTGTGTGTAAAGAAAGGCTCTGGTGTCACTGTTGTTTTACATTTTTACTAAAGAGTCACAATTTTTGACAAAATCTCAAATCATGTTTACATGCCTGGCTCATGTTACGCCTTGGGATAAAACCTTGTGTGGATTCTATTTACATGAACATTTCCATAATTTCGCATTCTCTGCATAATTTAAGAAAAGAAAAGACCCCCACCCCCCCATATTTAAATACTTAGCATATGCTTACACGTGCAGCCAATGGATTTTCATCTCCTCTGTGTAGTATTTCATGTGGCATTGGAGCTGAATGCCTGTTGCTGTGCAGTGAATTGCCAACTCAGTTGCAGAGGATCCTGGTGAGTGAAAAGGAAAACCCAAGCGTCCTTTAGTGTACATATGCTGACATATATGTTCTATACGTCTCTTAAATTAATAATATATCTTCTTAGATAGACACAACTTGGTGACTTGCTGTGGTTTACTAATTGGTTGGCGAGTGCAGGGAATTGGAAATCAGCACAACAAATGCTGTAATGGGGATAAGATTTCAGGCTAGGACGACAGGTACAGATTTGTTACTTCAGCCCAGTTCATGAGGGTAGAGTAACAAGACCCTTGATATGCCTACTGGCTGTGTAATCCGCCTCATTAGTTTTGCTGCACTGATTTAGCTGCACTGAGAAAAACCACAGAACTGTGTGAGGAACACATTATCTGTAATCTAACAATCAAGTCCAACTGATTTATTGCCCTGGTTGAATAATGAGTAGAATAAACTGAACGTTTACGTTTTCAAAGTATGCTAAAGTATGTAAAAGCATGCTAAGATATGCTAAGTATACTAAAAAGGGAAGTGGCAATCAAGCAAGCTAAACTTGAAGATATTTGTACCTACCAGCGAGTTTAGAAAGCTTGTTGATAATTTCATCAAAAGCTGTAAGAGAGATGATGATAGAACAAAATTACATTCAAAGTATGTTCACAGTAAGACAATATATTTCACATACAACATGGTATCATTTTGATAATAGTATTTACCATGGCCAGATATTTCAATTTGGGACTGATCCTTTCCTCTGTTGTCACTGATGGTAGCTTTGTAAATGCCAGTGGAAGCCTTGGAGAACTAGGTCGGATAAAAAAAATCAAATTAGAATAGATATGTCTCAAATTAGTAGATATGCCTCAAATTAGAATGCAGTAGATAGGCCTCAAATTGGAATGCAGTAGATAGGCCTCAAATTGGAATGCAGTAGATAGGCCTCAAATTGGAATGCAGTAGATAGGCCTCAAATTGGAATGCAGTAGATAGGCCTCAAATTGGAATGCAGTAGATAGGCCTCAAATTGGAATGCAGTAGATAGGCCTCAAATTGGAATGCAGTAGATAGGCCTCAAATTGGAATGCAGTAAATAGGCCTCAAATTGGAATGCAGTAGATAGGCCTCAAATTGGAATGCAGTAGATAGGCCTACCCTCTGTAACAGTAGCATTGACCATGTAAGCTTCATTAACATCCTTACATTGAGATTGGAATTGTTTTGCTTTAGTCAATTCCGGTTCATACACTGTCTCTAACCACATTTCCATCCACAATTTTTACATGAGTAAAGTCATACCATATTTTTTAAAAACAGCTGTGATGGAAACAGGAAGTTTCAGTACAATTTTATAAATGCTGACAGATCATTTGTTAGTTCAACATTGGTGCTTTCTTTTTCTGCTGGTAAAATGTATCACGCACGAAATGGCAGTGGAAGGCAATTATGCGCAAATATTGATATAATAACCATCATATCGAAGTATCATTCCGCGATGATATGGTATGTAGTCTACTTCTCCCACTACAACTGGGGAAACCATACAGTTTATTAGGCTACAGATGAAATAAGTTATGATGAACTTCACAGGGTGATGAAAGTGCACAGTGATGAGTGTGATGCTCCTTTCCAATAAATACCAAGGGTCTTATTCTGATGAGATGGTATTGATGCTTGACTGCCATTTGATAGATAAAAATATTCTCGCTATTATCCATAATAATCTCAACATGTTGAGTAGCCTACCCGCACAGCCTACCCGCACTGTATCTACAAGCTATTGGCTAGTGTGCACATGCCAAGACTAGAGTAGACACATTTGCAAAACTATCGCTCGAGTTGTAAATACGATGGAAACATATTGAACTTTACATTTGTATTTGGTACGTCACAATTTAAGCTGACTTTTATCTGCAACGAGTCAGTATGGTGGAAACACACCACTGGTGAAAAAAAAATAAAAACTTTTTTTTTTAAATATTCGCATGAAAATCTATTGCCAATTGGATGCAAACCTAGCTATGGTCTCAATTTCATATAATTTTTCTCACCACTTCTGGCATTTACATGTGGCCAATGTCAAACAGGCTGTATATCAAGCACAGGATCAGAGTAACTTCTTCCATCTCATAGCTTTGTGAGGACAGAGTACGATTGCAGGGTGTGAATATTTATAATGACATAATTGGAAGTGACTGCTTTCTATGACAGTGGAGCTTTACTGAGGATCGAGATGCTTATCTTCTTCCCCTCAGGGTTATTCCTCTTGTTTCCTATAAATGACTGGTGCCCCTAGGACCTCAAGTCAAAATTCACCTCGACTGCACCTCTTACTTCCCTTACATTACATTACATCACATTACATCACACATGTTTTGCTGGCTGTTTGTCTCTTGTCTTTTTGTGTGAAACAGTGGAGGCTGCTGAGGGCAAAATGGCTCATAATAATGGCTGGAACGGCGCGAATGGAATGGCATCAAACCATGTGTTTGATTTACTTGATACCATTCCACTCATACCGCCCCAGCCAATACCATGAGCATGTCCTCCCCAACTAAAGTGCCACCAACAACCAACATCCTGTGGTATAAAGTAGGCGGATAAAACCAACATCCTGTGAACTGACAGCATGACTGTGTAGGCAGATAGAACCCTCCAACAACACAACCAAGGGTAATCCTGATCATGTCTAGATGATATGGAAAGTCACAGGACTGCTCAGAAATGTACTCAACAACAATTCTGTTCTCAATGACTGCCTTGAGATTTCCAGCAATGAAGTCATGGGATGAATGTGCCTAACCTGGTTTACCAGACTGCAAGGTCCTTTTACTGTAGACTATTATCCAAACTACTGGCTTTCCAAGAAATGTAATTGTGCTTCTGCCTATTGTCCACATACAGTAACACCTGCTATTATATGTACAGGTAAAATAATGGAAGCACTTGAGTAAATGAGGGATGCAAAGTATGTTGAAAGCAGATGCTTCCATACAGGTGTGGTTCCTGAGGTAGTTAAGCAATTAAAACATCCCATCATGCTTAAAAGCTCTGCATGGTCAATCTGATGTCTGCAGTGGCTGTACAGAATGGTGTCACATCCCTCGAATAGAGTTCCAGACACTTGTAGAATATATCCCAAGGCGCATTGAAGCTGTTCTGGCGGCTCTGGTGGCTCGTGAGAGCCCAACACCCTATTAATACACTTTATGTTGATGTTTTCTTTATTTTGGCAGCTACCAGTCTTTTGTTCAATCTTTATACAACAGGTGAGTCTAATCCTGAATGCTGATTGGTTAAAAGCGCATTCCAGCAGGTGTCTATTCCATAAATTACCACCGGCTAAATCTATGACGTTAAAATGCAAATATATATATATATATATATATATATATTTTATGTTTAAAACATACAGTATACTTGCAGTGAAGCCGCTCAACAGCTACATCACATTAATCATCTAACCAACTCCCACCCAGAGCGACACACAGAAGCAACCAGGGTGGCTGCTGAGGGGAGGATGGCCCTGGTTGCTTTTGTGTGTCTCTCTGGATGTGAGTCTGTTAGATGACTAATGTGATGTAGTTGTTGAGCAGCTTCAGTGCAAGTATATTGTAATGTTTTAAACATGGATCGATGGAATACTCAGTACTTTGTTGAAGCACCTTTGGTAGCGATTACAGCATTGAGTCTTCTTGGGTATGATGCTACAAACTTCGCACACCTGTATTTGGGGAGTTTCTCTCATTCTTCTCTGCAGATCCTCTCAAGTTCTGTCAGGTTGGATGGGGAGCGTCACTGACCAGCTATTTTCAGGTCTTTCCAGAGATGATAGATCGGGTTCAAGTCCGGGCACTGGCTGGGCCACTAAAGGACATTCAGAGACTTGTACCAAAGTCGTTCCTGCGTTGTCTTGGCTGTGCTTAGCGTCGTTGTCCTGTTGGAAGGTGAACCTGTCTGATGTCCTGAGCGTTCTGGTGCAGGTTTTCATCTAGGATCTCTCTTGGTTTCATCAGACCAGAGAATCCTGTTTCTAATGGTCTGAGAGTCTTTAGGTGCCCTTTGGCAAACTCCAAGTGGGCTGTCATGTGCCTTTTACTGAGGAGTGGCTTCCGTCTGGCCACTCTACCATAAAGGCCTAATTTTTGTGCTGCAGAGATGGATGTCCTTCTGGAAGGTTCTCCTATCTCCATGGAAGAACTCTACAGCTCTGTCAGAGTGACCATCTGGTTCTTGGTCACCTCCCTGACCAAGGCCCTTCTCCCCCGATTGCTCAGTTTGCCCGGGTGGCCAGCTCTAGGGAGAATCTTGGTGGTTCCAAATTTCTTCCATTTAACAACGATGGCCATTGAATTCTTCAATGATGGGACCTTCAATGATGGGACCTTCAATGCTGCAGAAGCTCTCAGAGCTCTACAGACAATTCCTTCGATCTCATGGCTTGGTTTTTGCTCTGACATGCACTGTCAACTGTGGGGCCTTATAAAGACAGGTGTCTGCCTTTCCAAATCATGTCCAATCAAGTGAATTTACCACAGGTGTAGAAACATCTCAAGGATGACCAACTGAAACAGGATGCACCTGAGCTGAATTTCGAGTCTCATAGCAAAGGGTCTGAATACTTAAGTAAATAAGGTATTGCTATTTTTCATTTTTTATAAATTTGCAAAAATGTCTAAAAACCTGTATTTGCTTTGTCATTATGGGGTAAAGCTGTAACGTACCAAAATGTGGAAAAGTCAAGGGTTTTGAGTTCTTTCCAAAGACACTGTACAAAGAAATGTCATTTGAAAAAAGGTCAAACGAAACGAAGTGCAGCTAGTTTGCAGTCTTTCCAGCTTCAGTTTGAAGTGATTGTGTTAGCTGTGTTGTTGGCTAGCTCCTCTGAATAACAGTGATTGTGTTAGCTGTGTTGTTGGCTAGCTCCTCTGAATAACAGTGTCCTGAAGAGATATTAAATGTTCAATGCCAGGCAAAACCGCTCCTCAATAGCTCATTGTTATGGATGTATCCAAATAAATGTCACTAGAAAACTGCTTAGACAAATGCAGCTACTTTTGTTATTCTTTTTTTTTAAACGTTTGACGTGATTCTAAGTTAGTTGTAGTTGGCTAGCTAGCAAGCAGTATGCCAATGGAAAATTTAGAACAAACGTCTGGGTCGCGTCCATAAATACAGAACAAAAAGACTGAATGAATGGGTCGCGTCTCTGGCCTGGCAACCGAATCAATAAAAGGAACAACCAGTCGGCTTGGGTAGCAACCCTAGATTTGTGTTGGGACTATATCTTGTGGAAGGATGAAATAGTATTAATAAATTAATCTAAATAACGTTTTTTAATGAAAATATGTCAATCATTATTTTAATATGTTGGTAACCTCTTGTATAAAAGTGAACTTGTCCTTGAAGCCGGTGTTTGGAGGATATATTGGCACAGTTCGACTTCGTCTCGGGCTTGACAACACCCGTGCCAATATATCCTGCAAACACTGGCTTATCGGGCATTATCACTTAATTAGAAGGTGTGTGTCTGTGTGATACAATTACCAGGGAAATAGGAAGCTTGCAGGTTCCAGATGCCAGATTGACTGGCCCTTCAGGGGTAATCTCAACGGCATCCTTAAACCAGTGCAGTGCAGTTTCCTTCTTCAGATTATCCACCTGCATTATGAAACAACAGAACCCATAGCCCACAGGTAGGTGAACCAGCCCAAACAAAGACGCATGCCTGCATTACAACAACACCATCTGTCAACGTAGGAGAACAACGACTGAGGTGAATCATGCTGACTGTGTTTGTCGTTTAGATTGGCAGTAGCGATAACTCATGCCATCATTTCCATTTAATCTCTTGGCTTAATCTAATTGTACTTTCGGTGAATGTTTAATTACCTTGCAGATGAGTGCCACAGAGCAGTCATCCCCGACATGGACTGACAAAAACTCACTGAAGTGGGGGCCTGGAAAGAGGGCAAGAGAGACAGAAAGGGTGGGAGGGAGAGAGGGGGGATAGAGGGGGGAGGGGGAAGAGCGGGCATATGAAGGTCAGATTTCATCAATTGTTTTGCTAATAACACCCTTGTGTCTTTGTAATATCCTTGTAACAATGGGTGGCTTATGGATTTGCAGGTGTGATAACAGTGTGTGGCTGCCATAAATAATGTCAACCATTTTGAAGGAAAAAAACATTATGATATCAAATCATCATCTTAGTATTTGAAATTCATACCTAATTTAAATATTACTCAAATTAATTTCCCAAACACTAGAGGACTGCATACTGAATTTCCCAAACACTAGAGGACTGCATAATGAATTTCCCAAACACTAGAGGACTGCATATTGAATTTCCCAAACACTAGAGGACTGCATAATGCATTTCCCAAAGACTAGAGGACTGCATAATGAATTTCCCAAACACTAGAGGACTGCATAATGCATTTCCCAAAGACTAGAGGACTGCATAATGAATTTGCCAGAGACTAGAGGACTGCATAATGAATTTCCCAAACACTAGAGGACTGCATAATGCATTTCCCAAAGACTAGAGGACTGCATAATGAATTTGCCAAAGACTAGAGGACTGCATATTGAATTTCCCAAACACTAGAGGACTGCATAATGAATTTCTCAAACACTAGAGGACTGCATAATGAATTTCCCAAACACTAGAGGACTGCATAATACATTTCCCAAACACTAGAGGACTGCATAATGAATTTCCCAAACACTAGAGGACTGCATAATGCATTTCCCAAAGACTAGAGGACTGCATAATGAATTTCCCAAACATTAGATAACTGCATATTTTGAAACACTGTTACCGTCTTTCACTCTGACGTACTCGCTCCTTTGGTGTTCTGCGTCAGCGAGAGCTGCCTTGAAATCTACAACCCAAACAAAGTGATACAGGGGATAAGTCCTGGATCTCTCATGGAGCCCAACCCTGGATTAGAGCACAACCCCCACAGCAGACAGGCTCTCACCAGCTCCGATAAGCACCAGAGAGGACTGTCCTCTGGCTTTGCCATCCTCGATCTGAACAGTAAAGGTGCCCTCGCTATCCTCTGTGAAATGATCCAGCACAAACTCAATGATGCCAGCCTCAACGTCATGACTCGCATGATTTGGCTGAGAACACAGAAGAAGACACCAAGAAAGTTTACATGAGAGGACTCTATTAAGTGAATGTTGAGGAATCGTAATGGGCGAATCCAATAATGTGGATATGTTGTGTAATCCACTCTAGTCTTGGCTTAAAAGTCTATTCATGCCATGACATAGTGATGATAGAGTAGAATGAATAGTACAAAGAGAAAAAAAGTTGTCTGTGCAAGTCCATTGTGAGTTCAATTACAGTGTTGTGTCTGAAACTACACCCTATTTCCTGTATAGTGCACTACTTTTGACCAGAGACCCATAGGGTCAGCCTCCTAGAACCTCTAGTCAGGAGTTGTGCACTGTATGCCAAAAAGGTGTCTAAAGATGTGCACTAAATAAGGAATGGGGGTCAAAAGTGCACTATGTAGGGAATAGGGCACCATTTCGGACAAAGACAGTGTGTCGGTTTAGAGTTGACAGGAATAAGGAGGAGAGTCTTACATTAGTCGGTGAGAGTTCATTGTTGTTAGCTAAGAACTTATAGGTGACAGCAGAGGAGATGTGCTCAGCCTGCAGCCAGAAGCGCATGCGGCCGCGCTCCAGAATCTTGTAGGCCAGCTGAGTCTTTAGAGGGATCACTGTGGAAGCAGAAACAATAATGGAAGAAGGTGATGCAAATAGAGGTAGGTTTTGTGATAGAAATGGCATTTGTTCAAAGGAAGACATTTCACTTCTCAAATCATAAGAATAAGCTGTGATGAACCACATGCTAAAAACGTTGATGGAGCGAGGGCTGACAAAAACTATTTTCTGGGATTAACAGTTGTCTCTTCTATGTGGTTTACATGGAACTATGTGGTTTACATGAACCCACATTACCAGTCTACAACAGCACACACGCCCCTACAGTATATACCCATTATACAAGCAAAACAAAACTAAGAAAATTGACCTTTTACCCTGAGCTGTGTATTCCAAATGGTTATTTGATGGGAACCAATTATTTATGAGAGTGGAAATAGAAAATGACCTGACAAAGATCCAACTCTGATCTTTTTTGTGGGTCTGATTAAATCACAATGGGAACATACCAGAGTAGCGGACATTCCTTTTCTCTTTGAAAATAGAAAAGCCATATTAAATCATTCAGAACAAAACCTACCTGGGTGTCGAATACCATAGCTCTTTGCCAGCATTTTCTCCAGCTCTGTAATAGAGGTAAACAAGGGAGAGTGTATTTCAGCATTATAATGATCCAATATCATCCACAGCGATTCCTTTTTACATGGAACTTCATCATACATTTCGACAGTAACAGTTGTCTGCACTGCACAAGACCAGACATGCATGTCCTGTATCACGGCATCATATCATATTTATGAAAAACAGTGAAAGGCACCACTATTGTTTCTGACTCCAACATCTGCCGTATAACGACATGCTGTTGTGTTGATTTAGATGTACTAGTACAGTATGCATGCATGTATGGACTAAATCTATTTCATACCATGATCCTGAATGAGGGTTATAAATAAGTAACCTCCTGTTTATGATCGACCCCCAGCCAGGGCCTACCTTCGGCATGGATTTCATGGCTGGCAGAAACACCATCAGTGTTAGTTACAGCAACGGAGAAGCAACCCATATCCCCCTGGTCTGGGTGTTTGAAAATAAGCTTAGAGCTAGAAATAAATAAATAAAGACGCACCATTAGATAATATAGAAATAAATAAATAAAGGCACACCACTGGATAATATAGAAATAAATCAATAAAGGCACACCACTGGATAATATAGAAATAAATCAATAAATAAAGATACACCATTGGATAATATAGAAATAAATAAATAAAGACACACCATTGGATAATGTATAAATAAATAAATAAATAAAGACACACCATTGGATAATATAGAAATAAACAAAGGCACACCATTGGATAATGTAGAAATAAATAAAGGCACACCACTTGATAATATAGAGTCCAGGAGATACTGAGCACATCAATGTGAGTATATTACACACTTCTGAATCACTACTGATAATTCTTGAACGTTTTGTTTTGTTGAAATATATTTGATCTGTTGACAAGTTTGGTGCATAGCTTACATATTGCCCTCTGTTTTGATGACAATGCCTTTGGAGAAGTCAGTGATTTCCTTGTAGAATTTCTTCCACACAAAGTGGGAATTCTCTGTAATTTGACAACTTTCAAATGACAGGATGAAGTCACCTGACTCCTCGTCCACTGTGCAGGTCATCTCCTGGGCACCTTTTGGAGTGACAAAGCAAAAAGTGAAGTTGACAGGCAACAGCAATAAACATCTGGGAGTGCAGCATCCTAGAGATGTGTGTTTTGGTACAGTCATAGTAGGGTAGTACAGCATCCTAGAGATGTGTGTTTTGGTACAGTCATAGTAGGGTAGTGCAGCATCCTAGAGATGTGTGTTTTGGTACAGTCATAGTAGGGTAGTACAGCATCCTAGAGATGTGTGTTTTGGTACAGTCATAGTAGGGTAGTGCAGCATCCTAGAGATGTGTGTTTTGGTACAGTCATAGTAGGGTAGAGCAGCATCCTAGAGATGTGTGTTTTGGTACAGTCATAGTAGGGTAGTACAGCATCCTAGAGATGTGTGTTTTGGTACAGTCATAGTAGGGTAGTGCAGCATCCTAGAGATGTGTGTTTTGGTACAGTCATAGTAGGGTAGTACAGCATCCTAGAGATGTGGGTTTTGGTACAGTCATAGTAGGGTAGTACAGCATCCTAGAGATGTGTGTTTTGGTACAGTCATAGTAGGGTAGTATGTTCATTATATGTTCACAGACTATTTCTGCATTTATGTTCTGCATCCTCTGTTGAATGAATACCTAGAGAGTTGTGAAAATGACTTTTCTCTGATCTCAACCAGCCTTGTGCTTAAGTCGCTGATGTCCCTGCAGAATACAACACTGCCCTCTGCAGGTTGCCTGATGGTCTGCACCTTCTCACTTCAACATCTCTACTGAGCTCCATATGAGTCATCCATTTTTCTCTACTCCCACGTCCTCCCAATGTTCCTTATCGACAGAAGCACAGACTACCCCTCCCTAAGCCCCTCCTCATAACCATGTCTAGTGTACTACACACCCTGTGGTATTACTCTCCTAATCTAAGTCCCATTTTAATGGGAATCCTGACCCAAATAAACATTCTCTGTGGAACACACTGAACGAATGCTGCTCTGCTCTAAGCCACATTGAAGCGCAGCATAGGGAATTGTGTCTGTTTGTGTCTGTCCAACAGTACCTTTCACTGCTTTGGCAACCACAGGGTTAGAAGCCAAGGAAGGCTTGCCGGCACCTTCAGCGTTCGCCGCGCGCACTCTGAACACATAGGACACTCCAACTTCCAGCCCAGTCACCTGAAAACGAGGAGGACTGTCAAATGTGCCAGATAGGCTGACACATTGTCATAACGCAGGTATTCTAGGAATACTCTCTGTACCTTGTGGTAGCGGTGACTGACAGCGTGGCTCTCGTTGGAACAGTGCCATTCATCTGAGCCTTTCTTTGCAAAGTCAACAAAGTAGCCTGTGATCGGGCTGGTGCCGGTGTAGACGGGAGCCTTCCACTCCACCAACACAGAGTCATCACGGATCTCGCAGAAAGTCATGTCATAGGCTGGACCTGAAATTCAGAGTGCAGTAAATGTACAAAAATGACAGACAAGCAGTTCTTCATGTCAGACGTAAGTCAAAGCACATACGTCAGACTGTGTAATGTCTATGTGCTGCTGTTTTAACGATTGATGTTGGAAGTGGTACCGGCGATAAGCTTCTGCTTGAATACACCTATTCCATAATTCATGACAAATTATGAGATATGCATTAATGGTTTAATTATGCAACGGTATTTGCATGTAAAATGATCTTCACTTCTTTGAACTATGCACACTTCATCTTTAAAATAGAAACTTGTTTTAGAGAGGTTTTCAGTACTGTACCTGGCTCGGGTATGGTCCAGGCATCACAATGGAAGGCCTTGCTGGGGGCAGAGGGGGCACCAAGACCAGCAAGACTTCCACCATAAACCATGAACTCATAGACTGCACCTGCACTCAGATGTTCAACCTGTGGTTGTGAAGGAAAGTACTAAAATGGTTACAACTAATTGAACTGCAATAGATTCCATATGATCCTACACTATCTACACTAAAGGTGCCATCTAGGTCCTTAAAGTGTTCTACGGCTGTCCCCATTAGGAAAACCCTTTTTGGTTCCAGGTAAAAACCTTTTTTTGTTTCAGGTAGAAGCCTCTATGGAAAGGGTTCTAAATTGAACTGAAAAGGGCATGGAACAAAAAAGGGTTCTGCAAAGAGTTTTCCTATGGGGACAGCCGAAGAACCCTAGAAAGCACCTTTTGTTCTAAGAGTGTATAATCCTAACCATTACAGATGTGTTTAGATGACTCAGGTCGATCAGATTTGTACCTTGAACAGCCGCTCTTTGATTGGTGGGATGTTGATCTCTCTCCATGTGTGTTCTCCGTGCCTGTGTTTGTCAATGTAGTATTCAACCACTGGAGAGCCACCGGAGTGGACTGGGTGCTTCCAGTTCAGAACCATAGACTCTCCGTCACAGGCCAGCAGAGCAATGTCATATGGAGCAGAGGGAGTCGCTGCACACAGAGTTTACAAGTGTCTTAAACATGTATCATGATTAGGGCCCTGTTTTTTGGGCCCTGTTTTAATCATGTCACATGACCTGGATTGGATATATAGCAGGGTTCTCTACACTCTTAAAAAAAAAAGGCGCTATCTGGAACCAAAAAGGGTTCTTCGGCTCTCCCCATAGAAAACCTCTTTGAAGAACCCCTTTTGGTTCCAGGTAGAAATTTTTTGGTTCCAGGTAGAACCTTTGTGGGTTCCATGTGGAGCCCTTTCCACAAGAGTTCTACCTGGAACCAAAAAGTTTCTACCTGGAACTTTTTTGGTTCCAGTTAGGGTTCTAACTGGAACCAAAAAGAGTTATCCTTTGGGGAAAGCTGCAGAACCCTTTCAGAACCTATTTTTCTAAGAGTTTAGGGTTATGGTTGTTAAGGCTTTCGGTAGCATGAATAATACATTAATTTTAGTGCATAATGGCGCCAACTAGCATGTAGTCTAGCGTTTCAGCACGTTGGGCCAGTAACCGAAAGGTCGCTGGTTCAAATCCCAGAGCCAACTAGGTGAAAAATCGGTCGGTGTGCTCTTAAGCAAGGCACCTAACCTTAATTGCTCCTATAAGTCACTCTGGATAAGAGCATCTGCTAAATGTAAATATGATAATTGTTGTTAAAAAACCCTGCAATCCACATAGCTTGGAGTATCGTCAATGAGTTTAGAAATGTATGGTTTGATGAAACAATCTGCAGTTGTTGGTTGAATGTCCCAAAGGAACTCTACGAACCAATGGTTTGTTTTTGACTCAGATTGCCTAAATTATTCACATCATTTGGACATCGAGAAAAGTACACGATGACAGGCTCAAATCCAATAGGCTCCCAGGCTGTCCTGCTGAAACGTGTGAATAGGAAGAATGACAGTCCTCTTCATTTATTGGAGACATTTATTTAATGATACGATGCTTGTGATGATATAATCATTAGATATTCAGCCGACTTAAGGCATCAAAGTTAGATGCCTTTGTGTGTTTTACTTCTGGACAGCTACCAACGGCCTTGAAGAAAGTCTTGACAACATTGCTACAATTTATTCACTGTGATCATTCACAGAGAAAAGAGCCTCCAGCTAAGCACAGTGGGTCGCTAAAATTTAGTATTTGCAATTTTCTTCTTTGTTACTGTTGCTACTGCCATATTGAATGCAGCACTTTTTCCACCTGGTTGGAATCTCGACAAATGACAAGTATATTCTGTCTGCTGTGTGTGTGTGTGTGTGTGTGTGTCCATACTCACTGAGTGCAGCTTTGACAGAGAGGGGGGAGGACTCCTGTGATTCATCACTAAGACCCAGCTCATTGATGGCTTGCACACGGAAAGTATATGTCTCACCAGTGGTCAAACCTTGAACCACAAACCTAATCAAAAATAGCAAATGAAGCATTGTGATAAATGAAATGACACTTCAAATAATAAGTACAGTGCCTTGCAAAAGTATTCATCCGCCTTGGCCTTTTTCCTATTTTGTTGCATTACAACCTGTAATTTAAATAGATTTTTAATTGGATTCCATGTAATGGACATACACAAAATAGTTCAAATTGGTGAAGTGAAATTTAAAAAATTACTTGTTTAAAAAAACAGAAGAGTGGTGCGTGCATATGTATTCACCCCCTTTACTATGAAGCCACTAAATAAGATCTGGTGCAACCAATTACCTTCAGAAGTCACATAATTAGTTAAATAAAGTCCACCTGTGTGCAATCTAAGTGTCACATGATCTAAGTATATATACACCTGTTCTGAAATGCCCCAGAGTCTGCAACACCACTAAGCAAGGGGGACCACCATCTGAAACTCCGAAACTTCCAAAACTTTGAACATCCCACGGAGCACCATTAAATCCATTATAAAAAAATGGAAAGAATATGGCACCACAACAAACGTGCCAAGGGAGGGTCGCCCACTAAAACTCATGGACCAGGCAAGGAGGGCATTAATCAGAGAGGCAACAAAGAGACCAATGATAACCCTGAAGGAGCTGCAAAGCTCCACAGCAGAGATTGGAGTATCTCTCCATAGGACCACTTTAAGCCGTACACTCCACAGAACTGGGTTTTACGGAAGACTGGACAGAAAAAAGCCATTGCTTTAAGAAAAAAATAAGCAAACACTTAGTGTTTGGTGTTCGCCAAAAGGCATGTGGGAGATTTCCCAAACATATGGAAGAAAGTACTTTGGTCCGATGAGACTAAAATTCAGCTTATTGGCCATCAAGGAAAACGCTATGTCTGGCGCAAACCCAACACCTCTCATCACCCCGAGAAACCATCCATGTTTTTCATCGGCAGGGACCGGGAATTGAAGGAATGATGGATGGCGCTAAATGCAAGGAAATTCTTGAGAGAAACAGGTTTGTCTTCCAGAGATTTGAGACTGGGACGGAGGTTCACTTTCCAGCAGGACAATGACCCTAAGCATACTGCTAAAGCAACACTTGAGTGGTTTAAGGGGAACATTTAAATGTTTTGGAATGGCCTAGTCAAAGCCCATACCTCAATCAAATTGAGAATCTATGGTATGACTTAAAATTGCTGTACATCAGCGGAACCCATCCAACTTGAAAGAGCTGGAGCAGTTTTGTCTTGAAGAATGGGCAAAAATCCCAGTGGGTAGATGTGCCAAGCTTATAGAGACATACCCCAAGAGACTTGCAGCTGTAATTGCTGCAAAAGATGACTCTACCAAGTATTGACTTTGGGGGGTGAATAGTTATGCATGCTCAAGTTTTCAGTTTTTTTGTCTTATTTTTTGTTTGTTTCACAATAAAAAATATTTTGCATCTTCAAAATATTTTGCATCTTCAAAGTGGTCGGCATCAAATGATACAAACCCCCAAATAGTCCATTTTAATTCCAGGTTGTAAGGCAACAAAATAGGAAAAATGCCAAGCAGGGTGAATACTTTCGCAGGCCACTGTACAAGACAGAATACATACTTGTTGTTCTTGTGAGGTTTGTGGTTAGCTGAACCCCAGTCCTTGGAGCCTTTTACACACACATCGATGTAGTAGCCAATAAGATTATTAGGCTCCTTGGGTTCAGCCCATTGGATAAGAAGAGATGTATCAGTCTCCCTTGTGGCAACCACCTGACCAGGAGCGGAGGGGACCCCTACAGTAGATGAATAAGGCATGGTTAATGTCTAAGGCAAAAGGTCAACTATCTATAACTTACTTTAAATGAAGGACAATTTAATTTTTTTTGCTAAATCTGTAATATGGATGCAAATGACTTTTAAACATTTTTCCAGAGTAACTTTTTTCAAATTCTACCCTTGACTATTGCTATGCTTTACAGGGAGTTTGACATTTAGAGAAAATACTTGAGAACAACCTTGTGGAGGACTTTAAGAGATCGCTATAAAGCCACTGAAGAGGACCTTCTTACCGCGCAGCTCTTGAGTCTGAATGGGCTCTGTGGGCTCAGAGGCTTCACTGCTGCCGTACATGTTTGCAGCCAGCACGCGGAACAAGTACTGTTTTCCCTCAGACAAATCGAACACGGCATAGCGAGGAGATCTCACGGGTACCTGAGTGTTTACCCTCTGCCATGCACCGCTCTCGGCCAAGCACTGTGAGGGAAGAGCCCCAAAGACAACATTTACACTCTGTGACAACATCCACAGATACTGTCAAACGCAATGGAGAAGAAGACATAACCCCAATTCATTATGTAGACTTCAACCATTCATTCGATGTGAATCATGACCCTACTTGTAATTGCCCTTGATTATTCTATTGAAGTGGGATCCCAGAAAGATTTAATGTGTTTTAGAGGACACAAATCTAGTGATTCCATGTTGAAATGTGTCTCTATTCTGTTGCTGCAAAATTTGGGTAAAAAAGAAAGGTGAGAGAGCAGAGAGAGACCAACCTTCTCAATATAGTACCACACTGGGGCCTGGCCCTGATAAGGAGCAGGTTTCCAGCTGAGGACAACATATGTTCGGTCAGTCTCTGAAGCGTGCAACTTGGAGGGGGTTCCTGGTATTTTCTTCCCATCTATGGACACAAGACATCACAAAAAATTCACAAACTGTTTTTTGCCCAAGTGGGAGCATTCCCCCGAGTTGTCTATACACATACAGTGCCAGCCAAAGGTTTGGACACACCTACTCATTCAAGGGTTTTTCTTTATTTAGACTATTTTCTACATTGTAGAATAATAGTGAAGACATCAAAACTATGTAATAAAACATATGTTATCATGTAGTAAACATTGTTTTGGTAACTACATGATTCCATATGTGTTATTTCATGTATATAAATATTAAAAATTTTAAAAAAAATGGAATATTAAAACATACAATTTACTTGCAGTGAAGCCGCTCAACATCTACATCCCATTCAGTCATCTAACAGACTCCTATCTAGAGCGACCCACAGAAGCAACCAGAGTCAACTCAAGGGCATGTCGTCAGATCTCCCATAAGGTCAAAAATGGGGACCAGAACCAGCGACCTATCAGCTACCAGCCCAAGCTCCCAACCACCAGGCCACCAGCCCTCCAAGATCCCCCCACAGTCCCCCCCCATGAGAAAAATAAAATAAAATAATTCCATTATTGCTAAATATTGAGACAGAGAGCAGCTGATTAGTAGCCTAGTGGTTAAGAGCATTGGTCAGTAACCAAAAGGTTACTGGTTTGAATCCCTGAGCTGACTGGGTAAAACAAACCTGTCAATGTACCCTTGAGCAAGGCAATTAACCCTAATTGCTCCTGTAAGTCGCTCTGGATTAGAGTGTCTGCTAAATAACTAAAATGTAAAAGATGTGACAGTTGTTGTACAGATGTTAGGCATGGTACAATGTGAGGGCTAATGATATGGCAATATTGTAAAGGGGGAGTTGGACCTCCTTTCAGTGTCTGATGAGGTATACATAAATAAGCATAGAAAAGTAATATCATGACTTTTTAGAAGAACATCAAAGATTTTTGCATCAAACTAGTTGATTGAGATTCAAGGATCCCCATACATCATAGAAAACCATTTAGTACCTTCAACGTCGTGGTGGTAGATTACAACGTCAAGTTTTCCACCCAACTTGATGGCTGTCAAAACAAAGATAAAAACATAAAAGTATATACATTTAATTTGATTCTAGAGAATACATGAACTCACAAGGTAAAGTTTAAGATGTCATCACCACATTACCATGGAGTCTTTCAAATTCAGTGGGGTCCAGGGCGGCGATGGGGTCAGATATTCTGGAGGGCTTGCTGATGCCGTGTGAGTTTATTGCCCGCACACGGAAATAGTAGGAGTGGCCCTCGAACAGGCCAGGCACAGGATATTTACAGATCTTAATGGGGGAGTCATTGCACTGCACCCAATTTTCACTTCCAGTTTCACATCTGAAACAAAATGAGGAAAATTGGTTCATCTCCCCAAATCCATCTCTGAAGAGGACATTTTGGCTGATATAGCTACATTATCCTGTCACCAGCTACGAACAGTGGTGGAAGAGTATAGGTTGTAATTTGCAGATTTGTCTCCAATTTTGGAGCCTAGATTGTTATGTGATTATAAGAAGAAGAAAAAAATGAAAGTATATAACA
The DNA here is from genome assembly GCF_018296145.1 of Oncorhynchus tshawytscha. Lineage (NCBI taxonomy): Eukaryota > Metazoa > Chordata > Actinopteri > Salmoniformes > Salmonidae > Oncorhynchus > Oncorhynchus tshawytscha. The sequence continues at coordinate 35,330,463 of NC_056453.1, forward strand.
GGTTCCTGATGTTTTTCCTGGTCAGATCATGGCATCTGGAAAAAGTAGCTGGAAATATTCACATTTGATTCCCATTTCAACACCTTCCGTTACCTATCTACAAAGTATCCGATGATGGGGCCTTCAGTGGTGGTGTTGGGAGGCTTCCAGGACACGATGACATAATCTCTGTTGGCGTCATGGATCTTGATGTCCATAGGGGCACCTGGAGCTCCAGGCACTGGGGGAGGACCATCTGACACAGGGACACAAAGCAAGTCACATCTTCATATCTTCATACTTTAAATCTGACCTATCCCTAACATTAACCATATGCCTAACCCTAACCTTCAATTAAGACCAAAAAGCACATTTTTTAATTCATTAATTTTTACACTATAGCCAATTTTGACTTTGTGGCTGTTGTAACTACTGACAACCCTGTATTTAGCGAGTTGGGCCAATGCGGTTTATGAATTGTGATGCATTTATATGACACTATAAAATTATATGGCAGCCATGTTAGCTCCCCATTGACATTACATGGGGAATATTTAAACAATACTAACTGAATGTCTAGAACTAGAACAACATTCAAAATTCAAAAATTCCAAATTCCAAAATGATATTCCAAAAGATGGCTTCACTCTCTATTCTAAAAGTAGGCCTAACTGTAAATATATGGCTTTGAATCACACAATACCTGAAACTCCCTGTGAACAGAACCATCAAAGGACCAAATCAGCTTTTTTGAAAGATATCAGAATATTACTGACACTACAATTTTTAAAGTAGCTGCATTGCTGGTACACACAAAGGGGGTATAGCTACAAACAGGGGCGCAACTTTGGTTTTAGATATATATATATTTTTTATCCAGTCGGATAAACACTCCAAACAGCCTACCCGACCGCTTGGAGGCGTCCGCATGGTCCTAAAGCAAACCGTTGCCTTGTTTTGTATCACATTCCAATGATAAAACTGGGGGGGACACAAATGCAATTTCAGAAGTTAGTTGGGGACGTCCCCCCGTCCCTAAGTGACAGTTGCGCCCCTGGCTACAATTCTCAAAGTTAGTTGTTGTTTTACCTGCACAGGAAACAAATGCACTGTGGACCGCATCTCCCCCCTTTGTAACCATACGGAGTGAGTAGACACCCTCATCATCCTTGTTCAGGTGAGGCAGGGTCAGCTTGGTCTCGCCTCTAGCAGACTCTATCTTCACCCACTTGGAGTCTGACAGCCGATGATCTGACAAAAAAAAAAAAAACTGTAACATTAAAAAGTGAGGACCTGTCACTAGCTGAAGTTACAAAACTGGCCTAGTAAATCGTCTGTTATTGAGAGCGTTATATTCGTAAGAGAAAATGTGATACCGTCTCGGAACCATTGAGCTTCAGGCTGCAGATTGGCTAGGTTAGGAGTAGCGGTCATTGTGGCGGCCAAGGTGACTGTGTCTCCCTCTGTTCCAAAGACTGAGCCAAAAGTCTCCAAGAAGGTGATGTTGATCTTGGTGTATTTGATCTCCGGCAACATGGGAACTGCAGGAGACAGTAAAGGAGGACATACTTACAGTATTATGACTCTATTTCAGTAACATCATTATAGAGCACCATGATCACAATTATTTTCTGCAACCATGCAATTACATACACTTTGAAAGAGAGAGAGCGCTCTGAATTATTTGAAAGATATTATGACAGTCTGACAAAAACGATCTATGTACCTCAGCATATTCATACCACTTAAATAGCACTCTCTGTCTCCTATTCTCTTTTTAAAGAAGACAAAAGTGCAACTGGTGTTGTGATTAATATATACCAGAGGAGGCTGGTGGAAGGAGTTATAGGAGGACAGGTTCATTGTAATGGCTGGAATGGAATTAATGGAACGGTATCAAGCACATCAAACATTTGGAAATACATCAAAAACAACATTCTTCTAACAAAGCATGTTTGAATTGATATACCTTCTACAGTAGTTTACGTTTGTCTCTCACTATAGTACAAAATATTGTTGTTTTATTTTCCCTTTATCTAACTAGGCAAGTCAGTTAAGAACAGATTCTTATTTTCAATGATGGCCTAGGAACAGTATGTAGGCTACAACTTTACAATTCAAGAAGAATGAGGCCCTATTCAAGCAATCCCCAGTGATTGGATTTGACTCAACGGTGCGCAGAATCTACTCAGAGGATAAATTAAGTATCAGAGAGAATACACAGGACAGTTGTGTTGGGTGGACTTACTTGTGTAAGGAAGCCATGCATAGGAAGATGAATGTCCTTCTTCTCTGATCCCTGCAGAACAGACATATTATACACACACAATCACTATGCAACAATACAATACACCATCATGTTGTATGATTATGGTATAAATCAAGTAATTACACATTTAAAAGGGGCAATCAGCAGTTGCTCCATACATTTTTGGACTTATAAGTTATATAACTTCTAATTGCCTCATGAGCTTAGTTTAACTGTCGTAGCCCATCAGAACCCAAAATATAATCTTGTTTTACGCCAATGTTTCAAAATGTGGTTAAAACTATAATTGTGATATCATGGATGTTCAGTCCTTGCATCCATAGCTCTGTCTATGAATTTGAGAGATATTACATTTCTCCAGCCCCATCCCTCAGGGAGTATGCTTTATTATTGTATCCACTGCTGATTGGCCGTTTAAATAAGCATTATATTAAAAACAATGCATTGACAAAACATGTATACTGTATGTTTTTGCCTTTCCAGACTTACTCTTGACAATGACAGAGGCTTGAGTAGAGACCTGTCCATGAATGTTACCAGCCACAGCAGTGTACTGCGCAGTGTCATCAGTTTCACACCTATAGTGAATACCGGAAGAATACATATTGGAAACTGTACATGAACAAACAAACATCTCAGCAATACTTAAGGCTTAGACTTTTATCTATTTATTTTTGTTTGTGGATTTATTATTTATTTTTGATTAATTTACTAAACACCAAACATAATTTCATGAGTTGAATTTACAGGATGGTAAACTTTCAAAGGATGATAAATGATGTAGATTATGCAAATTGCTGTTGACTAAAATTAATACTGTGAAATATCAAGACACGGTCCTCATTTGAAATGTTGTTATGGCTCTATTAATGCACAATATTGCACAGCAAATAAATACAGAACATTTAAATACTTTTCTAGCGTCGTATCTTGACCTCTAGAACCACACACTCAAGATCATGGCAGACATTATCAAATGTTTTGAACTCAGGACAGGAGAATAATTCTATGCAGGGGACGAAGAAAAAAACAAGTCCATGAATTCTTCAGGAGATATTCAACATGAGAGGCTTTTAAACATAAATGGCAAACATCTGAAGATTCAAGGGGGGAGAGAAGGCTGAGAATAGTGACAGATATCAGACCTTGACCTTGCACACACTATTTTAAAGCTGTCCACACTCACTTTCCCTCTCTGTCTCCAAACCACGGTTGTTCTCTGAGTGTGAAAGGGTTTGAACACTGGGAGAATACAGAGTGGCATTTCTTTATTGAGACCTTTCATTTTGATTTGGAGAGGCAAAAAGTGCTTTGAGACTTGAGAGGGGATCTAGCCTTGGTGCCCCTGACACTCTGACAGCGAGGGGATGCAGTGCTCTTTAAGGAGCTCCAAGATCCAATGACACAGAGCTCAGCACTTCGCTATGAACAGCTGACGAGTCCTCAAGATGAGGGCGGCGCCCAAGAGGGCTTTTGACTAAATTGGAAAAGCTCCACAGCTACAGCTCCACCATTCACAAGACTCCCTTTTGTGGGCACTCGTGTGTTAATTAAGTTAACGTTAAACACTGGGATTGTGAGTGAAATGCAGGGAGGCCACAGTGAAAATCCTCAATGTTCCAAAAGCAAAGTCATGATATTGTATCAGATTTTTTAAATGGCCGTGATAAGCTACCGTGATGGGATAATGTTTTGTGGACAAATGGATCTAAATAATAAACAACTCAAATCAATGAGAACATGTGCTTTCCCTCATTGTTTTACCACTGACGGTGTGCATCCATTGTGCCTCCTAATGTCTGAAACACATAGATTAGCTATGGCTAGTAAACCAAAAAAATCCTACAATGAGAATAACTTACTTGGCAATCTCCAGGGTATGAATTCCAACATTGTCCTGCACATTGTATTTAATTGATGACATGTCAATGCTGACACCATCTTTATACCTGGAGAGAAATCAAGTAGAAGTGGTTGACGGTGAATCTTTCAGTTGGATGTGGTAACACAAAAGTGACCAGGTGTGCAGAATATTGTGATCAGATTGTGTATTACCAGAGAGGCTAGCTCACTGAATATGCTACTCTGGAAATTCCTTTGGTCTCTACTGAGTTAGGTACATCAGTTTTTAGTTTTTCTTGCATCTTATTTGTGGAACAATCTTCTAAATGTTCTTAAATGTGATGTTCTGGTGCCTCTAGGGTGATTTAGAATGCTGATTGAGGACCTTATTACTGATGAATGTGATGCTCTGGTGCCTCTAGGGTGATTTAGAATGCTGATTGAGGACCTTATTACTGATGAATGTGATGTTCTGGTGCCTCTAGGGTGATTTAGAATGCTGATTGAGGACCTTATTACTGATGAATGTGATGTTCTGGTGCCTCTAGGGTGATTCAGAAGGTTGACTGAGGACCTTATTACTGATGAATGTGATGTTCTGGTGCCTCTAGGGTGATTCAGAAGGTTGACTGAGGACCTTATTACTGATGAATGTGATGTTCTGGTGCCTCTAGGGTGATTTAGAATGCTGATTGAGGACCTTATTACTGATGAATGTGATGTTCTGGTGCCTCTAGGGTGATTTAGAATGCTGATTGAGGACCTTATTACTGATGAATGTGATGTTCTGGTGCCTCTAGTGTGATTCAGAAGGTTGACTGAGGACCTTATTACTGATGAATGTGATGTTCTGGTGCCTCTAGGGTGATTCAGAAGGTTGACTGAGGACCTTATTACTGATGAATGTGATGTTCTGGTGCCTCTAGGGTGATTCAGAAGGTTGACTGAGGACCTTATTACTGATGAATGTGATGTTCTGGTGCCTCTAGGGTGATTCAGAAGGTTGACTGAGGACCTTATTACTGATGAATGTGATGTTCTGGTGCCTCTAGGGTGATTTAGAATGCTGATTGAGGACCTTATTACTGATGAATGTGATGTTCTGGTGCCTCTAGGGTGATTTAGAATGCTGATTGAGGACCTTATTACTGATGAATGTGATGTTCTGGTGCCTCTAGGGTGATTCAGAAGGTTGATTGAGGACCTTATTACTGATGAATGTGATGTTCTGGTGCCTCTAGGGTGATTTAGAATGCTGATTGAGGACCTTATTACTGATGAATGTGATGTTCTGGTGCCTCTAGGGTGATTTAGAATGCTGATTGAGGACCTTATTACTGATGAATGTGATGTTCTGGTGCCTCTAGGGTGATTTAGAATGCTGATTGAGGACCTTATTACTGATGAATGTGATGTTCTGGTGCCTCTAGGGTGATTCAGAAGGTTGACTGAGGACCTTATTACTGATGAATGTGATGTTCTGGTGCCTCTAGGGTGATTCAGAAGGTTGACTGAGGACCTTATTACTGATGAATGTGATGTTCTGGTGCCTCTAGGGTGATTCAGAAGGTTGACTGAGGACCTTATTACTGATGAATGTGATGTTCTGGTGCCTCTAGGGTGATTTAGAATGCTGATTGAGGACCTTATTACTGATGAATGTGATGTTCTGGTGCCTCTAGGGTGATTTAGAATGCTGATTGAAGACCTTATTACTGATGAATGTGATGTTCTGGTGCCTCTAGGGTGATTCAGAAGGTTGACTGAGGACCTTATTACTGATGAATGTGATGTTCTGGTGCCTCTAGGGTGATTCAGAAGGTTGACTGAGGACCTTATTACTGATGAATGTGATGTTCTGGTGCCTCTAGGGTGATTCAGAAGGTTGACTGAGGACCTTATTACTGATGAATGTGATGTTCTGGTGCCTCTAGGGTGATTCAGAAGGTTGACTGAGGACCTTATTACTGATGAATGTGATGTTCTGGTGCCTCTAGGGTGATTCAGAAGGTTGACTGAGGACCTTATTACTGATGAATGTGATGTTCTGGTGCCTCTAGGGTGATTTAGAATGCTGATTGAGGACCTTATTACTGATGAATGTGATGTTCTGGTGCCTCTAGGGTGATTTAGAATGCTGATTGAGGACCTTATTACTGATGAATGTGATGTTCTGGTGCCTCTAGGGTGATTTAGAATGCTGATTGAGGACCTTATTACTGATGAATGTGATGTTCTGGTGCCTCTAGGGTGATTCAGAAGGTTGACTGAGGACCTTATTACTGATGAATGTGATGTTCTGGTGCCTCTAGGGTGATTCAGAAGGTTGACTGAGGACCTTATTACTGATGAATGTGATGTTCTGGTGCCTCTAGGGTGATTTAGAATGCTGATTGAGGACCTTATTACTGATGAATGTGATGTTCTGGTGCCTCTAGGGTGATTTAGAATGCTGATTGAGGACCTTATTACTGATGAATGTGATGTTCTGGTGCCTCTAGGGTGATTTAGAATGCTGATTGAGGACCTTATTACTGATGAATGTGATGTTCTGGTGCCTCTAGGGTGATTTAGAATGCTGATTGAGGACCTTATTACTGATGAATGTGATGCTCTGGTGCCTCTAGGGTGATTTAGAATGCTGATTGAGGACCTTATTACTGATGAATGTGATGTTCTGGTGCCTCTAGGGTGATTTAGAATGCTGATTGAGGACCTTATTACTGATGAATGTGATGTTCTGGTGCCTCTAGGGTGATTCAGAAGGTTGACTGAGGACCTTATTACTGATGAATGTGATGTTCTGGTGCCTCTAGGGTGATTCAGAAGGTTGACTGAGGACCTTATTACTGATGAATGTGATGTTCTGGTGCCTCTAGGGTGATTTAGAATGCTGATTGAGGACCTTATTACTGATGAATGTGATGTTCTGGTGCCTCTAGGGTGATTTAGAATGCTGATTGAGGACCTTATTACTGATGAATGTGATGTTCTGGTGCCTCTAGTGTGATTCAGAAGGTTGACTGAGGACCTTATTACTGATGAATGTGATGTTCTGGTGCCTCTAGGGTGATTCAGAAGGTTGACTGAGGACCTTATTACTGATGAATGTGATGTTCTGGTGCCTCTAGGGTGATTCAGAAGGTTGACTGAGGACCTTATTACTGATGAATGTGATGTTCTGGTGCCTCTAGGGTGATTCAGAAGGTTGACTGAGGACCTTATTACTGATGAATGTGATGTTCTGGTGCCTCTAGGGTGATTTAGAATGCTGATTGAGGACCTTATTACTGATGAATGTGATGTTCTGGTGCCTCTAGGGTGATTTAGAATGCTGATTGAGGACCTTATTACTGATGAATGTGATGTTCTGGTGCCTCTAGGGTGATTCAGAAGGTTGACTGAGGACCTTATTACTGATGAATGTGATGTTCTGGTGCCTCTAGGGTGATTTAGAATGCTGATTGAGGACCTTATTACTGATGAATGTGATGTTCTGGTGCCTCTAGGGTGATTTAGAATGCTGATTGAGGACCTTATTACTGATGAATGTGATGTTCTGGTGCCTCTAGGGTGATTTAGAATGCTGATTGAGGACCTTATTACTGATGAATGTGATGTTCTGGTGCCTCTAGGGTGATTCAGAAGGTTGACTGAGGACCTTATTACTGATGAATGTGATGTTCTGGTGCCTCTAGGGTGATTCAGAAGGTTGACTGAGGACCTTATTACTGATGAATGTGATGTTCTGGTGCCTCTAGGGTGATTCAGAAGGTTGACTGAGGACCTTATTACTGATGAATGTGATGTTCTGGTGCCTCTAGGGTGATTTAGAATGCTGATTGAGGACCTTATTACTGATGAATGTGATGTTCTGGTGCCTCTAGGGTGATTTAGAATGCTGATTGAAGACCTTATTACTGATGAATGTGATGTTCTGGTGCCTCTAGGGTGATTCAGAAGGTTGACTGAGGACCTTATTACTGATGAATGTGATGTTCTGGTGCCTCTAGGGTGATTCAGAAGGTTGACTGAGGACCTTATTACTGATGAATGTGATGTTCTGGTGCCTCTAGGGTGATTCAGAAGGTTGACTGAGGACCTTATTACTGATGAATGTGATGTTCTGGTGCCTCTAGGGTGATTCAGAAGGTTGACTGAGGACCTTATTACTGATGAATGTGATGTTCTGGTGCCTCTAGGGTGATTCAGAAGGTTGACTGAGGACCTTATTACTGATGAATGTGATGTTCTGGTGCCTCTAGGGTGATTTAGAATGCTGATTGAGGACCTTATTACTGATGAATGTGATGTTCTGGTGCCTCTAGGGTGATTTAGAATGCTGATTGAGGACCTTATTACTGATGAATGTGATGTTCTGGTGCCTCTAGGGTGATTCAGAAGGTTGACTGAGGACCTTATTACTGATGAATGTGATGTTCTGGTGCCTCTAGGGTGATTCAGAATGCTGATTGAGGACCTTATTACTGATGAATGTGTTTGTTTTTTATGACCATGTTCTACTTTCTGCTTCCATTTTGTATTTATATGTTGATGTGTGTATTTTCTGTCATTTATGTAATTCATGGCTCGTCTGTAAAAGAGACCTTGGTCTCATCATGACTCCCTGATCAAATAAAGGTTAAATAAATAAAGCTGGTAAATTGGGAGCATATTCAGTGGGCAGGCCTCTCTGTTATTTACAAGTTTACTTCTTTAGCCCAGCACCTACGTTTTTAAGGATGTTCGTAAGACCACAAACATTTCTATAGACTGTGTAATCAGTCTGTACCTTTGTCATAGCAGGTACCTAAAGTGGTAGCAGGTACCTATAGCAGATACCTAAATGTATCTACATTTTCACCATGTTTATCAATGAGTCAAATCTCAGGAATGGAGAACAAAACACATTTCTACAGAGACAGTGACAAGTTTAACTATGCTGACATCTTAGCCTCAACTGAAATCAAACACTATCAATCATCTGTAAAACATTGACCATTATTTCACTCCCATAGAGGGAATGAGAGAATAGCACCAGAGGAACAGTTCTCCCTTTGTGCTACACTCTTAGAAAAAAAGGTGCTGTCTAGAATCTAAAAGGGTTCTTTGGCTGTTCCCATAGGAGAACCCTTTGAAGAGCCCTTATTGGTTCCAGGTAGAATCCTTTTGGTTCCATTTAGAACCCTTTCCACAGAGGGTTTTACATGGAACACAAAATAGATCTACCTGGAACCGAAAAGGGTTCTACCTAGAACCAAAAGGGGTTCTCCTATGGGGACAGCTGTAGAACCCTTTTGGAACCTTTTTTCCTAAGAGTGTACACCAATACAATACCATTTGATACCCATAGATAAACCACTTAGACTGAATCCTTACCATTTCACAAGTGGGGTAGGGTAACCCTCGACCGTACAGTATAGTTTCACAGGAGTGTGCTCCCAAACGGTATGGGATCGGAGTGTGGTCAGGAATTGAGGACCCCTTATCATAGACTCCTCACGAACATACTTCTCAACCATCTTCTTCCGCACCTGAAGACAATATGGAAATGTGACATTTTTACAGTATATGAAACCTCATTAAGTTTTCGTCAATATCCTTTTCACCATACTGAGCCAAGCCGAGCTGAGGCGACCTGTACTGCGCCTGCCTGTTTATGCATCCACCATACAGATGTAGGATCTTAATCTGAGCCAGTTTGCTACAACAGGAAAATAATCCTGCAGCAACAGGACATTTGAATTATTACATGGATTATAATTAATGGATTAAAAAAATCACAAGGGGAAATCAAGTCAGCAAATTGAAATTACAAACTTCACAAGTCTTTTTAAACCTAAAATACACTACAAGTTTTACATTTCCTGAAAATGATCCTGCAACAGGGTGATCAAATTAAGATCCTACACCTGTGGTTGCGTGAACCGTGCTAGAGAGGATAATGTGAAAAGAAAATATCGGAGCCTGTACAGTACGGTTTGGCTCAATATGGTGAAAAGAGAACAGGTCTTTTGCCGATCTGATACTAAATATTTCCGCTCGTCTTTTTCAAAATACATTTTTAATTATGGTGACATCTCCCAACAAGACAGATAAGGACCTTACCACTCCCTGGATTCTTGTTTCTTGTTTGTGATGATAATCGTCCTCCACAACCTCAGAGCTATATAAACAAAACAGACATAGTCAAAGCATAATTTACAAAAGGTAAAAGCAATTCCAAGTTCACTATTTGTTGAGCATTTACGAAGTCAACATAAACAAGTGTAAGCAGCTAATTATGTTCAAGCAAACAAGCATTTAGGACCAAATCTAAATGAAGTAAGGCTCACCGCAGTGAAAAGCACCACAAAAAACATATATGTTAAGTCTAACCATAACAACCATAACAACTAAAGGATGTGCCATACATACAGTAAGCATCTTCGCTACATTTCAATAATCAGCTCATTGCTGAGTAAATATTGTTGTAAAGCTAAAAAGCACTTCATTTACATCAAAAGCCCTCTCTCTAATAAAATATAATCACCTATTTAGCAGATGTTATTGCAGGTTTTTCAAAATAGCTATTCTGATTGCATTTCTGTCAGATTACCTAGTGTACTATTTCTTGGGGATGAATCATCAGTCTGTGCATACCTGACAAAATAATCATACAAGTGTCCACATGTAATATAGATGATCAGAGATTAAATAGATGAAACATGGTATGATCCATAGACAGTATGGTACAGATGTAGGATGTGAATTTGAGCCAATTTGATACAGCAGGAAAATAATCCTGCAGCAACAGAAACATTTGAATTATTATGTGGATTATAATTAATGGACATATTTGTATGGGTTGATACATTTTTCGTTAGGGAAAATCAAGTCTGAGACATGCTTGGCATTGCGCATGGTGATCTTAGGCTTGTGTGCAGCTGCTCGGCCATGGAAACCCATTTCATGAAGCTACAGATGAACAGTTCTTGTGCTTACGTTGCTTCCAGAGGCAGTTTGGAACTCGGTAGTGTGTGTTGCAACCGAGGACAGACGATTGTTACGCGCTACGCTCTTCAGCACTAGGTCAGCAGAGTCCCGTTTTGTGAGCTTGTGTGGCATACCACTTCGCAGCTGAGCTGCGGTGCCACGTTGAAAGTTACTGAGCTCTTCAGTATGGGGCATTCTACAGCCAATGTTTGTTTATTGAGATTGCATGGCTGTGTGCTCGATTTTATTCACCTGTCAGCAACAGGTGCAGCTAAAATAGCCAAATCCACTATTTTGAAGGGGTGTCCACATACATTTGTATTTATACTGTATTTCAAAGAGGAAATTACAAACTTCAGAAGCCTTTTCAAACCTCAACTACACTGCAAGTTTTAAATGTTTTGCATTGCAGGAAAGTTATCCTGCAACAGGGTGATCAAACACTCTACATATGTACAAACTAATGTGAGTGTCCTGTCTCTAGTACGGACATTGATTTTTTTTTTACATTTGTCATTATTAAGCAGACCCTCTTATTCCGAGCATTTTACAGCAGTGACTGCATATATTTTCTTACTTAATTACTGACTTTATTGTCCCCATGGGGAAATTTTGTTGCAGTGTCACGTTTAAAGAGGTGTTTAAATACAAAACAAAATTGACAATACAACTTTCATAACAGTTACATACCAATAAAACGTAAAAAATAAAAAAAAGACTAACCTGCTGGCCTTACTGAGTCATTAGGAACATTAGCCCAAGCTATTTAGGAGGGATATCACACATGGCACAAATGATTGTCTAGTTCTGTTTTTCCTGCTGAGGGGTGCCCTGTATCTGCGCCCAAAGGGGAGTAAGTTCAAAGTCCGGGTACAGGGGGTGGCTTGGGTCTAAAATGATTTTGTGAACCTTGGGGTACCAGCCTTACTGGTACCCCATGGGAATCAAACCCACAACCCTGGCGTTGCAAGGACCATGGTTTACCAACTGAGCCACTGTTGATCAATACACAACACACAAATAAACACACCCCTTGTTGAAGGCAAATAAGTTAAAGGTGTATTACAGAGAAAACCGTTCATTGTACATTGGCAGCTGCATTAGCAGCAGCTAATGGGTATCCATAATAAATACAAATACAAATTGCAAGACAGTGTAGCATGTGTCTCCAGTTTACAGAAGAGAATGTGATCCAGTGATGTAATAGCAGTAGGATGGTTGCATAGTTACATGAGATTAGGCAATTAGCAGGGAACCAACCTGTTAGTGAGTTACAAGTGCTCTCTCCAGGTGTAAACTTACCCACTGTTAAAAGCCCAGCTGAATACACTAACTGCCATTTGAAACTGTACACCCGGGGCCAGATATACTTTATGTATTTACACCAGTGCTTTATCCTCAGAGGGGAATAAAGACCAGAAACAAATAGTAGAGGAAAAACAGTTAACTGTCTTAATTTACATTGAATCTAAATATGCTAAATAAGCTCTACCATTTAAATGCATTATTCGCTCTGGTAAATAGCAGGTGCTTATTATACTCCTGTGCAAAAAATGTGTAAATCTGGCCACCAGTTTCCAAACCACATGAGCTACATTTACACAGGCAGCCTAATTCTGATCTTTTTTTCAGTAATTGTCTTTTGACCAATCACATCAGATATTTTCACATCAGATCTTTTTCAGAGCAGATCTGATCCGTCAAAATTGGGTTGCCTGTGTAAACGTTTCAAATGAAGCATAGGATTCCTATGGGCCCATCTTCCTTACCTTGTATACTGCTTTGCTACAACCTTAGACTGTGCACTGTGGCAGTCGTGGCTTACGTGCACGTGCTTGTGTCTGGCAACTGTTGCAGCCATAGTTGATCACTTTTAATGACCTGTGATTGAAATGACGAACACACATACTGTATTATATTGGCTAATAGTAATATATTGGCTACCAATAGACATATAGTAGTTGTATGACAGCAACAAACCATGTTAATGTAGTTTTACAATGGAATGCAACGGATCCATGGCTCTTCTGGCTTTTTGATCCACTGATGCATTTCAAGGCACAATATGCAGTACAATATGCAGTACATTATGTCCTTAGGTATTAGCACAATGAGACAGATATTCACTAATTTGTTCCCATTGGAAAAGACAGGCTGTGGTCTATCTTGGTTTAGTTGTAAAAATCGTTGGTATTAGTGTCTGTGAGGTTACAGACGCTGGGGGTCAAATTCCATCAAACCTGCAGTGCAAGGGGAAACATTGTGCCTGTTCTGATGTAATGGAACAGTCTGAGTTATGGGTAGGAGAGATAACACCTGTTCGGATGTAATGGAACAGTCTGAGTTATGGGTAGGAGAGATAACACCTGTTCTGATGTAATGGAACAGTCTGAGTTATGGGTAGAAGAGATGTCCCCTGTTCGGATGTAATGGAACAGTCTGAGTTATGGGTAGAAGAGGTGACCAAATGAAAAGTAAATTCATTGGGGGTTTAAAATTAGAGGTGTGTGTGTGTGTGGGGGGGGCTTAGAGCTAGTTAACTGGCAAATAAAGGTTCAATGAATGTTCAGTTATTCCAGTTATTCATACAATACTGCAATCTGAACATCATTAAGACACGTATAACATATGAAGGGGTTCAATGTATATTTCACAAATGATATGGTGTTAAATAAAACATACTAACCCGTGAAGCCTATTGCTGTAGCAGATTGAATATTAACAGACACAAGAACAATCTGAGCACTTGCAAGTTGTTTAAGTGGCAGGACATAAACTTATGCCTCGATCACACCGACAGTGTCATTGCATTCTGGTACCCCAGAAGTACATTCATTTCCAATAGGATGCTGCGTTTGCCTTTCAGCATTACGCTGCAGAGGCAGTTGCAGTGCGTTCTGTGTGGTCCACACATTGGATTTATCTAACATATGGGTCAAACTGTATGCGTAGATGTCTTGACAGAAAGCAGAATGGTAGCAAGCAGCAGAAGCAGAATGATTAACTTTTGTTGCACACATATCCAGATGATGCTGCGCACCATTTTGCGTAAGACACTGTAGGTGTGATCAAGGCGTTAGTTTTGAATAAGTTCTTTGAATATGGACATAGTTGTCATTTCTATGGGCCTATGGCAGCCTTAAATTCCCACAATCGTACACAGTTGCATAATGCATCTCAACAATTGAAATAGGTTTACAATCAAATAACAGGAATGAGCTTTTTGACTTTTCTATCCTATTCCCTATATTCATGTATCTGCCAGGTTGAGCTAAATTATAGTTAGAATACTTCTCAAGTATAAAGCAAAAGTGCTTAACATCAGACATTCAAGCACCAGATATATCAACCCCTTGACACTTGAACTCCTGAGCCACATTTCTCTGCATATAGCAGACATATAGTCCTTAGCTCTTAGCTCTTTTTTTATAGAATGACTTTTAAAAGTCCATATAAACTGATTTATTAGCATGCTATCAGAGCAACATTATGAGATCAATAATATAAGTCCCCAAAAATATTAAAAGGAATATTGCTCGATAATATAATTTTATGTCACGTCAAGGTCTAGGCAGTAGGCACTAATTAGGCAATTGGACTAATACATCTCCACACTCCGGTAAAACCAAGTCCCAAGCGCACATTTCTCAAATCAGCACCTGTCAGAAAAATCAAGGAATCTGTAAGGGAAGGCAATAATAGGCCTGACTTACCCCAAGAGATTACACGAGTTGAAAGCAGAGGTGGGTCAGCCGTAACACGCTTGGAAGTCACTCGCTGATGAAAACAAAAAATGACCCACAGAGTGCAGCAACTCTCAGCATCCCATTTATGGATAGGCATATATATAGCTTTTACATCAACCCTCAACATCATTTCTTACTTGCAGTAGGCTAGGCTACATATCATGCAGTGTCGGCGCTTCTTTGCTCACTGTATAGGTTATAAAACATTTATTCCATTTTGCAATATTTACCCAATTTGGCCTGAGCACAATGTGTCCAGTTTACTTCATTTAAATGTCATGCTTCTTTCAACTCTAGCCTCTATTTCATGAATAGGCCTACGCTACAATTGTAAGAATTTCAAATAATTGTAATATTTGTTATATTTATTTTAGCGTTAGGCTATCTTAATGCATTTTTGTTTTGCTCTATGCTCAATTGAAGGAACCAAGACGGAACCTTAAGACATACCCTGAAACCTGAACTGTAGCCAGCACTATTTTTAACGGGAGATTGGGTTAGGAGTCAACAGTGTATATTCGTAGGCTAGGCTATTCCTGCCAATAGCCCCAGATCAGAGGCAATGTCACACAGCTTGTTTAGCTTTATGAAAACATTATTCATCTATTAGTTAGCTTAAATTAAATTAAAACGATAACGGATCATTCATAGCCTTCTGTCATAAATAACATAGTACAAAATGTATGCAAAGCCTGCCCATTTGTTATAGAAATATTAAAGAGATAAATGCAATTGCAATAAACATTAAAACGTTTTTGTTTGTTGTTTTTTACTCAACTGTGTGGCCCAGTGTAATGTCATGATAGAAGTCTGTGTTTAATATTCTTGGCGAGTATGCGCGCCTGTGGGATATATATGGTTCATGGCGAGATGGATTACAGTTTATTTGAAATTGACGTCTAAGGTTTACTTGTTTTGCATTTTAGCAAACCCTAACCCTTTTCCTAACCTTCACCTAATTATCCCAACCTGATACGTTAATTATCCTAACCTGCTGCGTAAATTCTCCTACACAGCTACGAAAAGTAAAGTCTGGTGAACTACCATACAGGCTGCCTGCTACAAAGATACGTGTAACGCCCCACCAAGCAGACCGTCAACCAGGTTGTCATGCTGCGTCACAGTTGCTAAACTAATCGTCACGCAAATCCCTTCTCAAATCTCACGATTCCAAACCTATAAGGCATTACATAGAACACATTAATTATCTCACATCTCGGAAAAGAATTTGTATACTTCTTGTTCACGAAATGCGTGCTAATGTTGTTGTTTTTTATAGCTTGCGCCCAATTGACTCCATTCACTCTTTGAAGAGGTGATCTTGTCCCAGAATGCACTGCGCGGCCCATTGACGACGCATGGGAAGCGTGCCCTAATACATTTCTAATGGAGTTTCCCATCTTCTCAAAAGTATTGTAACGACCCTGTGGTTTTCAGCGCGGATACCGACTCTGCCGCTTGAGCATGCTTTTGGGGCACAGTCGATAGCGCGCTGGATTTCGGACTAGAAGTTTGAGGGTTCGAGACCTGCTCCTTGCTGTTTCATTACATTGGTGTCAGGTGTCAGACGTTGCTTGCTCCATTGCACTTCTCACATGATCTTGCGTGACTTCAATTTTCTACACGAGACCGTGCTCGGGACACTCTTTACACAATACTTCGATAGGAAGTGATTTTTGCAGCATTGGAAGGATAGCATTTTCGCTAACCCTAAACCTTTTCCTAAACTTAACGCCAGTCTCCTAAACTTCTACATTAATTATCCTAACCTTCCTCTTAAATTCTCCTAACCTGCTACGAAAAAGTCATTTCAGTATCGAAGTGTCGTAAAAATAGTGTTTCTCCTGACAGGAGACCGTGAGACCAGTTGTTATTATTGAGTTAAAGTAGATTCCTTAATAGAAAATGACTCGAGTAAAAGTGAAAGTCAACCAGTAAAACACTACCTGAGTAAAAGTCTAAAACTATTTGGTTTTAAATATACTTAAGTATCAAAAGTAAAAGTATAAATCATTTCAAAATTCTTATATTAAGCAAACCAGACAGCACAATTCTCGTTGTTTTATTGATGGGTGGACAGGGGCACACTCCAACACACAGACATAATTTACAAACAATGCATTTGTGTTTAGTAAATCCGCCAGATCAGATAGAAGGGATGACCTAATAAGTGCCTGAATTTGACAATTTTCCTGTCCTGTTAAGTACTTTTGGGTGTCAGGGAAACTGTATGGAGTAAAAAGTACATACTTTTCTTTAGGAATGTAGTGAAGTAAAAGTTGTCAAAAATATAAATAGTAAAGTAAAGTACAGCTACCCAAAAAACTACTTAAGTAGTACTTTAAAGTATTTTTTACTTAAGTACTTCACACCATTGCGTGAGACTCAGCTGTTGCAGGAAAACAATTTCACACTTTCATTATTGTTGGCTACTACCAGAGCCAGTAGAGAAAGCGAGACATCCACACATTTTTTCAGTTCAGAGCTTGGCTATTCTGGTCTACTTATTGCCCCTGCCACCTTGAAGGGCTGCCCAATATCTCACTGGCTATTTTTTTCTGGTCAGGCGGGGCAGGTGGGGAGAGCTGGGAAAGGAAAATAAATAGACCATAACCATTGGTCTTACACGGTAAAGCAAGCTCACGTGAGAGTGGGAACGCCTACTTACACAGACAGGAACCATGAAAAATTTTTCCAAAGGTAAACTGCCTGAGTAAGACATCTTCATTTATCCACCATCTTTTCTACAACCAGACGTCGAATCGTAGTGGCTATCTCATTTTAAACCATAAGTGATACCAGTGAGATGTCATATTGCTAATCTATGAAACAATATAAATATTTCCTCATCTAAATGGTATTGGACAAACTTCTAGTTCTGTATACGCCAGGTTACTGTAGCGGGGTTTTACATCGATCCACAAGAACAAAAGAACAAAACACAGGTAAGAACTTGTTGTGTCACTCGTAGGCTATATTGAAAATGTACCCACATAGTCTAGGCTACGTGTAGCCAGCTGGACACAGTGTTTGTAAAATAATGAAAGTAACCCATAGCCTTCTATTGTGCAAGCTCAAGTTACGCTCCCCACGACGGTTTACACAGAGTTGCAAAACAGGCTCGATTATTTGACTTGACAGCAAACCGTGGCGCTGATGGGCGCAAATATCAGCTCAATAGTATTTGGCAAGCACCAATGTAACAATTACACAATTTAAACCATTGTAGCCTATACATGTTATTACATATGCTATATAGACTAAAATTAAAGTATTATATAATAAGCTAAAAACATTTAAATCAGGGGCGAAATTGTGGTGTCGGTATTGGGAGGGGGGTTGGGCGAATGGTACTTTTTAAAAGCATTTCCTGCAATTCTGCACAGTTTGACATGACTTATCATGCCTCTCTTGAGGGCTATGGAGGGATTTTATGTATATGGATTTTTTTTTTTTAAACACAATATCAGTGGAAGGAGAAGTAGTCCCCATCACTAATGAAGGTATTTCAAGGCAAATATTAAGGCGTAAAATATGAAGACTGAGTAGTAGTATTATAATGACCCATCCATTGTAAGGACCGACGCTGGAGTAGAGAAGCAGGTATGGGTGAGTCAAACATTTATTTGCAACAGACATGGAACAAGACCGGACCAGCGTCAGCACAAGGACATATGACAATCAATGTTGAATCGGGGAACAGACATATATAGCGGAGGTAATGACAGAGGTGAGTGAGTCCAATAATCGCTAATGCGCGACAGGGGAAGGCATGTGGGCGTAATGATGGTGGCAGGAGTGTGTAGTGCTGGGGAGCTCACGAGCGCGGAGGGGAAGAGCCTGAGCAGGTGTGACACACATGCGTATTACTTTATATTAAGAAGAAGCAAAAGATGAAGACTGAGTTTTATTATAGTTGGAGTTCGTCTACCTACAGTTGGAGTCGGAAGTTTACATACACTTAAGTTGGAGTCATTAAAACTCGTTATTCAACCACTCCACAAATTTCTTGTTAGCATACTATAGTGTTGGATAGGAAATCTACTTTGTGCATGACACAAGTAATTTTTCCAACAATTGTTTACAGACAGATTATTTCACTAATAATTCACTGTATCACAATTCCAGTGTGTCAGAAGTAGAGGTCGACCTATTATGCTTTTTCAACGCAGATACCGATTATTGGAGGACCAAAAAAGCCTATACCATTAATGGGCCGATTTTTAAAAATGTATTTGTAATAATGACAATTACAACAATACTGAATGAACACTTATTTTAACTTAATATAATACATCAATACAATCAATTTAGCCTCAAATAAATAATAATGATGAATAATAATAATGAAACATGTTCAATTTGGTTTAAATAATGCAAAAACAAAGTGTTGGAGAAGAAAGTCATATGTGCCAATATGCAATATGTGCCATGTATGAGCCATGTAAAAATGTGTGCCATGTAAAAAAGCTACCGTTTAAGTTCCTTGCTCAGAACATGAGAACATATGAAAGTTGGTGGTTCCTTTTAACATGAGACTTCAATATTCCAATGTAAGAGGTTTTAGGTTGTAGTTAATATAGTATTTATAGGACTATTTCTCTCTATACCATTTGTATTTCATATACCTTTGACTATTGGATGTTCTTATAGGCACTATAGTATTGCCAAGTGTAACAGTATAGCTTCCGTCCCTCTCCTCGGCCCCTACCTGGGCTCGAACCAGGAACGCATCGACAACAGCCACACTCGAAAAAGCCGCGGCCCTTGCAGAGCAAGGGGAATAACTACTCCAAATCTAAAAGCGAGTGACGTTTGAAAACGGTATTAGCGCACACCCAGCTAACTAGCTAGCCATTTCACATTGGTTACACCAGCCATTAGACTGATAGGCTTGAAGTCATAAACAGCGCTGTGCTTGCGAAGAGCTGCTGGCAAAACGCACGAAAATGCTGTTTGAACGAATGATTACGGACGGGCCTGCTGCTGCTCAGTTAGACTGCTCTATCAAATCATAGACTTAATTATAACATAATAACACACAGAAATACGAGCCTTTGGTCATTAATATGGTCGAATCCGGAAACTATCATTTCGAAAACAAAACGTTTATTATTTTAGTGAAATACGGAACCGTTCGGTATTTTATCTAACTGGTGACATCCCTAAGTCTAAATATTCTTGTTACATTGCACAACCTTCAATGTTATGTCATAATTACGTAAAATTCTGGCAAATTAGTTCGCAATGAGCCAGGCAGCCCAAACTGTTGCACATACCCTGTCTCTGCGTGCAATGAACGCAAGAGAAATGACACAGTTTCACCTGGTTAATATTGCCTGCTAAACTGGATTACTAGTTATAACTAGTGTTTATGATTGATTGTTTTTTATAAGATAAGTTTAATGCTATCTAGCAATTTACCTTGGCTTCTACTGCATTCGCGTAACAGGCTCCTCGTGGAGTGCAATGGTTAGAGCGTTGGACTAGTTAACTGTACGGTTGCAAGATTGTATCCCTGAGCTGACAAGGTGAAAATCTGTCGTTCTGCCCCTGAACAAGGCAGTTAACCCATCTTTCCTAGGCCGTCATTGAAAATAAGAATGTGTTCTTAACTGACTTGCCTAGTTAAATAAAGGTATAAAAAACAACAATTCCGATTGTTATGAAAACTTGAAATTGGCCCTAATTAATCGGCCATTCTGATTAATCGGTCGACCTCTAGTCAGAAGTTTACATACACTAAGTTGACTGTGCCTTTAAACAGCTTGGAAAATTCCAGAGAATGTCATGGCTTTAGAAGCTTCTGATAGGCTAATTGACATCACTTGAGTCAATTGGAGCTGTACCTGTGGATGTATTTCAAGGCCTACCTTCCATCTCATTGCCTCTTTGCTTGACATCATGGGGAAATCAAAATAAATCAGCCAAGACCTCAGAAAAAAAATTGTAGACCTCCACAAGTCTGGTTCATCCTTGGGAGTAATTTCCAAATGCCTGAAGGTACCACGTTCATCTGTACAAACAATAGTACGCAAGTATAACACCATGGGATCACGCAGCCGCCATACCGCTCTGGAAGGAGACGCGTTCTGTCTCCTAGAGATGAACATACTTTGGGACGAAAAGTGCAAATCAATCCCAGAACAACAGCAAAAGACCTTGTGAAGATGCTGGAGGAAACGGGTACAAAAGTATCCACAGTAAAACGAGTTCTATCTCGACATAACCAGAAAGGCCGCTCAGCAAGGAAGAAGCCACTGCTCCAAAACCGACATAAAAAAGCCAGACTACGGTTTGCAACTGCACATGGGGACAAAGGTTGTACTTTTTGGAGAAATGTCCTCTGGCGGATGAAACAAAAATAGAACTGTTTGGCCATAATGACCATTGTTATGTTTGGAGGAAAAGGGGGAGGCTTGCAAGTCAAAGAACACCATCCCAACCGTGAAGCACGGGGGTGGCAGCATCATGTTGTGGGGGTGCTTTGCTGCAGGAAGGACTGGTGCACTTCACAAAATAGATGGCATCATGAGGGAGGAAAATTATGTAAATATATTGACGCAACATCTCAAGACATCAGTCACGAAGCTAAAGCTTGGTCACAAATGGACAATGACCCCAAGCATACTTCCAAAGTTGTGGCAAAATAGCTTAAGGACAACAAAGTCAAGGTATTAGAGTGGCATCACAAAGTCCTGACCTCAATCCTATAGGAAGTTGTGGGCAGAACTGGAAAGTGTGTGTGCGAGCCAGGAGGCCTCCAAAGCGCCAGCTCTGTCAGGAGGAATGGGCCAGAATTCACCCAACTTATTGTGGGAAGCTTGTGGAAGGCTACCTGAAACGTTTGACCCAAGTTAAACAATTTAAAGGCAATGCTGCCAAATACTAATTGAATGTATGTGAACTTCTGACCCACTGGCAATGTGATGAAAGAAATAAAAGCTGAAATAAATAATTCTCTCTACTATTATTCTGACATTTCACATTCTTAAAATAAAGTGGTGATCCTAACTGACCTAAGACAGGGAATTTTTACTAGGATTAAATTTCAGGAATAGTGAAACTGATTTTAAATGAATTTGGCTAAGGTGTATGTAAACTTCAAACTTCAACTGTATGTGTGTGTGTATATGTGTTAGTGCCTTCAGAAAGTATTCAGACCGAACAAACTGTCATGGTCCAAACACACCAAGACAGTTTTGAGGAAGGTACGACAACACCTTTTCCCCCCAGGAGACTGAAAAGATTTGGCATGGGTCCCCAGATCCTCAAAAAGTTATATAGCTGTACCATTGAGAGCATTGTGACCGGTTGCATCACCGCCTGGTATGGCAACTTCTCGGCATCTGACCGTAAGGCGCTACAGAGGGTAGTGCGTACGGCCCAGTACTGGGGCCAAGGTTCCTGACATCCAGGACCTACATATTAGGTAGTGTTAGAGGAAGGCCCAAAAAATGGTCAAAGACTCCGGTCACCCAAGACATAGACTGTTCTCTCAGGTCCTCAAGAACATAATTTTTAAATGGAAGAAGTTTGGAACCTCCAAGACTTTTCCTAAACCTGGGCGCCCGGGCCAAACTGAGCAATCGGGGGAGAAGGGCCTTGGTCGGGGAGGTGACCAAGAACCTGATGGTCACTCTGACAGAGCTTTAGAGTTCCTCTGTGGAGATAGGACAACCATCTCTGCAGCACTCCACCAATCAGGCCTTTATGGTAGAGTGGTCAGGCGGTAGCCACTCCTTAGTAAAAGGCACATGACAGCCCGTTTGGAGTTTGCCACCAGGCACCTAAAGACTCTCAGAACGCTCAGGACCTCAGACTGGGGCGAAGGTTCATCTTCCAATAGGGCAATGACCCTAAGCACACAGCGCAGGAGTGGCTTCTTGACAAGTCTCTGAATGTCTTTGAGTGGCCCAGCCTGAGCCCGGACTTGAACCCGATCAAACATATCTGGAGAGACCTGAAAATAGCTGTGCATCATATCCATCAGGATATGCAGAAAATAACGAGAAAAACTCCGCAAATACAGGTGTTCCAAGCTTGTAGCATCATACCGAAGAAGACGTGAGGCTGTAATCGCTGCCAAAGGTGCTTCAGCAAAGTACTGACTAAAGGGTCTGAATACTTATGTAAATGTGATATTTCTATTTTTTAAATTTGTAATAAATTTGCTAAAATGTCAAAAAATCTGTTTTTGCTTTGTCGGAATGGGATATTGTGTGTGTGTATATTTATCAGTGGGGGGGACAATTGAATCCATGTTAGAATAAGGCTGTAAAGTAAAACATATATAGAAAAAGTCAAGGTCTGAATACGTTTTGAATACTGTGCTCTGACCTAATGAGAATGGGTTGGCCAATCATATTTCATATGCTACCCCAGGCCAGACTAACGCATTTGGGGCCCCGTGGCACCTACCTCCAGCGGGCTCAGCTTTTTCTGAAATTCTACACATTTTGCCATGGGGCAGAGAGAAAAATAATTATTGATTCAAGACATTTTAACTTTACATTTTTTTATGAATTTCAAAAAAATCGTAACAATATAATTCCCCTTTGACGTTATGGGCTATTGTGTATATATCAGTGATACAAAATCTAAATGTAATCCATTATCAAATTCAGGCTGTAAAACAACAAGATGTGGAATAAGTCAAGGGGTGGGAGTACCTTCTAAAGGCACTGTATATACACTACATGGCCAAAAGTATGTGTCCACATTCCATTACATAGCCATATACTATGGGTGTCCACATTCCAAATTAGTGTATTTGGCTATTTCAGCCACACCATTGTTGACAGATGTATGAAATAAAGTACAAAGCCATGCAAAATACATATACAAACACTGGCAGTAGAATTGCCCGTACTGAAGAGCTCAGTCTCTTTCAACGTGTCACCGTCATAGGATGCCACTTTTCCAACAAGTCCGCTTCTCAAATTTCTGCCCTGCTAGAGCTGCCCCGATTAACTATATGTGCCGTTATTATGAAGTGGAAAGTTCTCGGAGCAACAGCGTCTCAGCCGCAAAGTAGAAGGCCACACAAAATCACAGAACGGGACCGCCGAGTGCTAAAGCACGTAGCGCATGAAATATAATCTATCCTCGGTTGCTACAATCACTACCAAGTTCCGAACTGGCCCTGGAAGCAACGTCGGCACAAGAACTGTTCGTCGGGAGCTTCGTGAAATGGGTTTCCATGGCTGAGCAGCCACACACAAGTCTAAGATCACAATGCGCAATGCCAAGCGTCGGTTGGAGTGGTGTAAAGTTCCCCGCCATTGGACTCAGTAAAAACACGTTCTCTGGAGTGATGAATCACGCTCACCATCTGGCAGACCTACGAATCTGGGTTTGCCCGATGACAGGAGAACACTACCTGTCCCAATGCATAGTGCCAACTGTAAAGTTTGGAGGAGGAATAATGGTCTGGGGCTGTTTTTCATCATTCAGGCTCCTTAGTTTCAGTGAAGGGAAATCTTAACCCTACCGCATACAATGACATTCTAAATGATTCTGTGCTTCCAACTTTGTGGTAAGTTTGGTAAAGGACCTTTCATGCTTTCGCATCACAATGCTCCGTGTACAAAGCGAGGTCTGTACAGAAATGGTTTGTCGAGATTGGTGTAGAAGAACTTGACTGACTGGCCTGCACAGAGCCTTGAACTCAACCCCATCAAACACCTTTGGGATGAATTGGAACACCAACTGCGAGCCAGACCTAATCGCCCAAAATCAGTGCCCGACCTCACTAATGCTCTTGTGGCTGAATGGAAGAAAATCCCCACAGCAATGTTCCAACATCTAGTGGAAAGCCTTCCCAGAAGACTGGAGGCTGTTATAGCAGCAAAGGGAGGACCAACTCCATCTTAATGCCCATGATTTTGGAATGAGAGGTTTTATTTTAAATAAATTATTGTGGGGGACGAATCAACCTTTTCTGAATATCCCCTGTGGAAATTCCACCTATGATTTAAGTGGCATATGCAATTGAAGTTTTAGGCGTTATAATTGTAAGAGTTAGCCTACCAACAAATATATTAGGCCTACAGATCATGTCAATCCAGCTATGGTCCAAAATCGACCTATCCTAATGGTATGTTTTCTTTGTTTCAGCGTAAACATGAAATCTTTGGCGCTTGTTGTCCTGCTGTGCCTTGGCTGCGGTCTGATGTCTTCCTCATTCGTACTCGCGTCGCCGTAAGTACTGGTAGGCCTGTTTGTCTGGTTAATTCACTGGTAGGCGTATCTGTCTGGTTAATGGCCTCTGCATCAAGCCCTTCATTCCAATGTAAGTAGTCTTTTTGAGACACAACAGCTCATAGGTCAGCGTGAGGCAGCTAGGATTGATCCCCCAACCTTCCAAACCCAGGACACTTTAACCACAGGGCCACTGAGTTGGTGTCATTCCGTAGCAGGTCTCAATGCAAATTAAAGGCCATTAAATGAGTGAGGCACTTTGATCATGTTAATGTTACTATTTTATTGAATGTAACTCTGCTTTATTTCAGGTATATGTGGACTAAATTGATCCTGACTCAACACTGGCCAAGCACATTTTGCAGTGTAAGCTACTTTATGGTTTCATAGCATATTAAACTCTACGAGTCATGTGTTGATCTGATTGTATAATTGATTCGGTGGCCATAAGTGTCCAGATGTGCCACCTTGTATGACAAAATAAACATTTTGATTTGCAGATGGAACACTGTGATCCCAAATTTGACTACTGGACTTTGCATGGACTGTGGTAAGGATGACTTAATAATATTCAGTAAAAAATAAACCACTGAAGATGCTGCCTTTGCCCCCAACCCAATCATCATGTTTTCTGAGTTTGAGTGACTGTCGTGGACTGTTATCTTTGTACATATTTGCACAATGTCTGTGTCTTACAGGCCAGATAAAGGCCAGGAATGCAATTCATCTTGGCACTTCAATGTAACTCTAATCCAGGTATGTTCTGCTGCGGGAAAAAACATACAGTTTGCTTATTCGTGACAAAAAAAATCATTTTGAAGTCAAAAGTCAAGTGTTTATAATTTAAAAATTTAAGAGAAATGTTTGATCGTGACTATGTTTTACAGGACCTACTTCCAGATATGCAGAAGTGGTGGCCGGATCTTATAACTCCAGCATCCTCTGAATTCTGGTCTGTTCTAATTTTGTATAAATACTTTACTCCAGGTCATTGTTATATTTTCAGATAAGAAGATTTTTCTAAACAAATGTTAGCACATTTGATCTTCTATTTACAGGCAATATGAATGGCAAAAACATGGAACGTGTGCTGCAAAAGCAGAGTCCCTAAACAGTCAACACAAATACTTTGGCAAAGTCCTGGAGCTGTATCACACCTTAGACCTTGACGGGTAAGTGTACTGAATTAACAATAGAGTATCCTCATGAAACATATGGGATGATATATGGTCTGTATACCCTGAAGCCTGATTTATGTTTCTACTAGTTATAAATTCTTTGTATGTCTTCAGAGTGATGAAGAAATTTAACATTGTGCCCTCCGAGACGTACTACACTGTAAGTACATCATTATTACTACATTACCAAGGACAATGGCATTTTGCACTGATATTAAATTGCTGTATGTTTAAAGTTAGATTTAAAGAACGGCAAGTATTTTTGCGTCATATCAAGAAACATACTATACTGTGTTAAATGAAACCCTGTGTTATGGGAAACCCGCCATAGTTTTTCATTTACTCCCAAGTCATTTGACGTCCTGTTCCTGTTTACAGATGTAGGATCTTGATTTGAGCCAGTTTGCTACAGCAGGAAAATAATCCTGCAGCAACATGTCAATGTGAATTATTATGTGTAATTAATGGACATTTTTGTAAGGGTTGATACATTTTTCGTAAGGGAAACTCAAGTCAGAAATTTCAAAGTGGAAATTACAAACTTCTGAAGCCTTTTTAAACCTCAAATACACTTCACATGTTGAAGTTCTTGCATTGCAGGAAAGTTTTCCTGCAACAGGGTAATCAAATTAAGATCTTACATCTGTACTTAGCTACTGTCAGTGAAATGACTGAGATGTGTGCATGCATCCAATAGCATGTGATGAATACTGATGGTTAAATGTACTACTTCTGTGTTTTTAGTTTGACCACATCGAAGGAATCATTCTCAACTTCTACAGTGTGAAACCAAAGATTCAGTGTATTCATCCAAAGGTATCATGTGTTTTAAATCTTTTTATTTTGGTAAAATGCAAACTCAAGCACAACTCATTATTGAATTTGCCTACAGGTTTTCTTTGAAGAGTAGAGGATTATGTGGATTGTGTACAATGTTGTATTTAGAATACATTTCCTTAATCATTCTACATAAATAGTATTTGTTTCACACAACTAAAATGTTAAATCATGAAACCTAACCCTGAATCGAGAACGTATCACTAAGTTATTTCTTGTTCACAGGGTGAGAAGGTGCAAATCTTGGGCCAGATCGAGATCTGCTTCAACTCAGACTTCCAACTTGCCAACTGTGAGCATTCTGAGACAGACACTCTGAGACTAATTGACTTCCTCAATGTTAAGGGTACAGAGTTTAGTGTATGTGACCATGCCACACCTGTCTACTACCCTCCCCTTAAGGGGAAGCCATCAATGTAGTGGCTAGTGAGGTCTGGTTACTCTATAATCAGTTATATCTCACATGGAACACACTCTTCGAAATAAGGGTTCTTCGGCTGTCTCATAGGAAAAACCTTTTTGGTTCCAGGTAGAACCCTCTGTAGAAAGGGTTCTACATGGAACTCAAAAGGGTTCTACCTGCAACCAAAAATAGTTATTCAAAGGGTTCTACTATGGGGACAGCTGAAGAACCCTTTAAGGTTCTAGATAGCACCTTTTTTTCCTGAGAGTGTAGATACAAGGTTCTACTAAGTGTGAGTTAGCTCAGAAATACTATTCTAAAGTACTACAAACACAACTGTTTCCAAATGAATTTGTCTACAACTATTTTCATGTGTTTTCTGTGTTCTGCTTGATTCTTAGAAGCAGGTTGATCATGTTTTAACTCAGGGAATAAATCAGCTTTTAATGATAACATTCCTGAAGGCTTATACTTCCTATATAATGTTTTATAAATCATTTATACGCAAATGGCATACTAAGAGTGATATAAGGTCCTTAAATCTTGTGCTTTGCCAAATGTGTCATACAAATATATAAAAAATGTTTTATTGTCACATACAACAAATAGGTAGAGTGAAATGTGTTGTTTTACAGGGTTAGCCATAGTCAGATGTTTCACCTTGTCGCTTCAGGTATTTGAACCAGCGACCTTTCTGTTACTGGCCCAACGCTCTAACTGGTCATTATAACCCTAATGCCACCAGTAAAATAGTATGAAATTTGCTTTTAAATTATTATTTAAATTGTTTAAAGTATGGTCCTACTTTTTGTCAAACAAAATCTAAAGTTTAATGCACAGTTTATGAAGAAGTCTGTTCACTGCCTCCATTACTCTTGAAATATGTTTTGATGTTAAAAGTGTTGAGTAATTAAGATTGTGTATGGTGGTGGTTAAAACGCATTGGTTTACATTAGTAATGCCATCTCCATAATTTGATGGAATGATGATCCTGATTTAATCAGATATACTTATTGTATCTGAAACTGTTGTTGTTTCTGCTGTTAAGTTAGTTAGATTTAATTTCAGTTGTGGGATACACTTTGGTTTTAAATGGTGGCTTTGTTTGATATGGTTCCGATCCTCTGTAATTTTTTACTGACAATTAATTAAATACATGTTTCTATTGCAGCAGTTGTACATACTCTTTACCCCTGCAATTTGCATTTTAGTGAATCCACATATGCACATTCAACTACATGCCACAAGAGGTCAGGAAACGTCTACACAACACCAATGGCCAACAGAGGCAGTATACCTGTCTTACATTGTCTAGCATTGTTCAGTCTGTTACAATAAATTACACATTTAAAGAAATTTTATATCCACAAAATGTATTAAATTATATAAAAAACTCCATGTCCAGGCACTCAAATGCTGATGAGTTTGACTTAAAATCATGTATATTTATTGTCACACACTCTTCACCATCTTAACTGCAGCTGTATAGTCAGTTTATTAGAACAAAGACGATGATTACTACTCAATCTTAACTCTCCTGAGCAAGAAGATGTCTAAATCATTTTTGTTAATGAAAGCTATTTACTATAGTGGTAGAATAGCAATGCTGGTGGTGTATTGGCTAGTTATCCCATACAGTCAGCCTTGATCTTTCCTCTTGACAGTTTACCTTGTGTGTATGAGATTTGTTGGCTGTTGGAGTACATGAGACATTGTGCTTTTTACAGACCTGGGCCTCATGCAAGGCCTCATGCAAGGCATGGAAACATACTGAAGAGCTTCATCTGTTAGTGGCCGGTGGTAAGTAAAGCTTATTTTCGCAAGAAGTATTTAAACTTTTTTAAATAAACGGGATTTATCAAAATCCTGGGACGGAATGTATAAATATACACACAATAACTTGTCTAACTTACATGTCATCATAGTTGAGTATTTCCCTTGCAAATGTGAACTGCAAGTTTTAATTTTGCATTACGGGCCTTGGCTGTCAGATATAATGAATATTATGTGTGGTGCAATCAGTTTTATGTAAACTGTTGTAGTAGGATAAGAGGAAAGCGGTTATAGCCGTGGTGTAAAACACGGCCGGCGATGGGTTCCAATCCGGCTCGTGTGTGGTTTGAGTATTTTTAATAAAAAAATATTTTATGGGAGGTGTTATGGACACAATATACTTTAAAATGACTAAAACCAAATCGAAACTGTAGAAATTATAATGGTTCTACATTCATGCAGTTTCTGTGTTCAGCTCACTAATAATAAACTAAATAAAACTAGACAGTAAAGGAGCACTGAAAATATAACCAAATGCGGCCCCCGGGTAAAATTAGTTTTACACCCCTGGGTTATAGTGTCAATGTGAAATCTCATTTGCCAAGAACAGGAAAAATCAAATAGGTGTAGGGGGAGCAACGGCTGCCTCAGTTGGTATTAGACACACACAGTGAGATCCATGCATCACTCCCAATTTGGTTATTGAAGTCTCTTAACAGTGGGTTGATTCTTCCAGACTGAAAACTATCATCTGCATCACTGTTACCTAATTGGTAACCAGGCCCATTTGAAATACATTTCATTCCTCTTCTCTCCTCTCCTTTTGAGAGGTCATTGTCTTACGTCCTCAAGTCAATGGAGACAGCATGGGATAGTCACACACACAGGAGCACTCATGGCCTCATTCCTCAGCTCCTCTATAGCCAGGGTGGTTTCCTCTTGGTAAAGGTCCTAAGCCTCATCTCGGTAACGGTCCTAAACCACATCTGATCATGGTAACGGTCCTAAGCCACATCTGATCTTGGTAACGGTCCTAAGCCACATCTGATCTTGGTAACGGTCCTAAGCCACATCTGATCTTGGTAACGGTCCTAAGCCACATCTGATCTTGGTAATGGTCCTAAGCCACATCTGATCTTGGTAATGGTCCTAAGCCACATCTGATCTTGGTAATGGTCCTAAGCCACATCTGATCTTGGTAATGGTCCTAAGCCACATCTGATCTTGGTAACGGTCCTAAGCCACATCTGATCTTGGTAACGGTCCTAAGCCACATCTCATCTTGGTAACGCTCCTAAACCAGATTTTTGTTACGTTACAGCCTTATTCTACAATGGATTAAATAAAAACAATCCTCATCAATCTACACACAATACCCCATAATGACAAACAAAAATGTTTTTTATTTTATTTATTTAAAAAAATAGGTTGTTTACATAAGTATTCAGACCTTTTGCTACAAGACTCAAAATTGAGCTCAGGTGGATCCTGTTTCCATTGATCATCCTTGATGTTTCTACAACTTGATTGGAGTCCATCTGTGGTAAATTCAATTGATTGGACATGATTTGGAAAGGCTCACACCTGTCCATATAAGGTCCCACAGTTGACAGTGTATGTTAGAACAAAAACCAAGCCATGAGGTTGAAGGAATTGTCTGTAGAGCCCCGAGACAGGATTGTGTCGAGGCACAGATCTGGGGAAGGATACAAAAAAATGTCTTCAGCATTGAAGGTCCCTAAGAACATAGTGGCCTCCATCATTCTTAAATGGAAGAAGTTTGGAACCACCAAGACTCTACCTAGAGCTGGCCGCCCTGCCAAGCTGAGCAATCAGGGAGAAGGACCTTGGTCAGGGAGGTGACCAAGAACCCAATGGTCAGTCTGATAGAGCTCCAGAATTCCTCTGTGGAGAACCTTCCAGAAGGACAACCATCTCTGCAGCACTCCACCAATCAGGCCTTTTATAGTAGAGTGGCCAGACAGAAGCCATTCCTCAGTAAAAAAAGCACATGACAGCCTGCTTGGCACCTAAAGGACTCTCAGACCATGAGAAACAAGATTCTCTGGTCTGATGAAACCAAGATTGAACTCTTTGGCCTGAATGCCAAGCGTCAAGTCTGGAGGAAACCTGACACCATCCCTACGGTGAATCATGGTGGTGGCTGCATCATGCTGTGGGGATGTTTTTCAACGGCCGGGCCTGGGAGACTAGTCAGGATCGAGGGGGAAAGATGAACGGAGAAAAGTACAGAGAGATCGTTGATGACAACCTGCTCCAGAGCGCTCAAGACCTCAGACTGGGGAGAATGTTCACCTTCCAACAGGCACACGACCCGAAGCACCCAGCCAAGACAATGCAGGAGTGGCTTCGGGACAAGTCTCTGAATGTCCTTGAGTGGCCCAACCAGAGACCGGAGTTGAACCCAATCGAACATCTCTGGAGAGACCTGAAAATACCTGTGCAGTGACGCTCCCTATCCAACCTGACCGAGCTTGAGAGGATCTGCAAAGACTGGGAGATACAGCCCAAATATAGGGGTGCCAAACTTGTAGCATAATACCCAAGAAGACTTAACGCTATAATCACTGCCAAAGATGATTCAACAAAGTACTGAGTAAAAGGTCTGAATAAATATGTTAATGTTAAATATCTAAACACTTGTTTTTGCTTTGTCGTTATGGAGTATTGTTTGGAGATTGAGGGGAAAAAATTATTTTATCATAACGTGGAAAAGGTCAAGGCGTCTGAATACTTTACAAATGCACTGTATGTTTTTCCAGCAGCATACTATGATTGATATTGTCAAAAGCTGCACTGAAGTCTAACAAAACCTCTCCCACAATTGTTTTAATTATAATTTTCTCTCACCCAATCAGTAATTTGTGTAAATGCCATCCGTACATGGTGAATGTCCTTCCCTATAAGCGTGCTGAAAATCTGTTAATTTATTTACTGTAAAATAGCATTGTATCTGGTCAAAAACTATTTTTTCCAAAAGTTTACTAAGTGTTGGTAACAGGCTGATTGGTCGGCTATTTGAGCAAGTGAAGGGTGCTGTATTATTCTTGGGTAGCGGAATGACTTTTGTTTCCCTCCAGGCCTGAGGGAGCACACATCTTTGTAAACTTAGATTGAATCAAATCAAATCAAATTTATTTATATAGCCCTTCGTACATCAGCTGATATCTCAAAGTGGCAAAGAGATGGCAAATAGGAGTGGCAATATCGTCCGCTATCATCCTCAGTAATTTTCCATCTAAGTTGTCAGACTCAGGTGGCTTGTCATTGTTGATAGACAACAATACTTTTTTCACCTCTTCAACAGTCACAAAATTACAATGCTTGTCTTTCATAATTTGATCAGTTAAGCTTGGATGTGTAGGTTTGGCATTTGTTCCTGGCATGTCATGCCTAACTTTGCTAATCTTGCTAATGAACAGAATAATTAAAGTAGTTGGCAATATCAGTGGGTTTTGTGATGAACGAGCCATCGGATTTAATGAATGATGGAGCTGAGTTTGCCCTTTTGCCCAAAATTTCATTTAAGGTGCTCCAAAGCTTTTTGCTGTCATTCTTTGTTTCATAGTGTAGTTTCTTTTTATTCAGTTTAGTGACATGATTTATCAATTTGCCGAATGTTTGCCAATCAGTTATACAGCCAGACTGTCAAGACCCAGTTATGAACTCAGGTCTCCTGTGTGAGAAACAGTCACTTAGTAAACTGAGCCACTAATAGTCAGCAGAACCCAGAAGATGAGGCAGACACAGCAGTACTTGAGACGGTGTTTTAATAACGTAAAAAGGAAAGTTCTTCAAGCAAAAATATAAATCCACAACGTCAAAAGTAATTCCAAGAGAACAAAGGTAATCTTCCAAATCAAAAGGTAAATCCATAAGGTGGTAGGTACAGCAGAAAAAAGCCTCAAAAGATAATCAAAAATAAATAAACAAAAACAGAGTACCACAAGCGAGTCCAACTGTCACAAAAAATGTTCACAGCATCGCTGGGTGCTAACATTCAAACACAGAGCAAAGAACTGAGGAAAACTAAGGGTTTAAATACAATCAAGGGAAACGAGGCACAGGTGCAAATAATAACTGGGAACAAGGGAAAACAAAAGGGTCAAAAAGCACAATGGGGGCATCTAGTGACCAAAACCGGAACAACCCTGGCCAAATCCTGACACAGACTTTGTTGCCGTTCCTTTTGCCTCATCCCTTTCAACCATAACATATTTTTCAATTCCTCATCAATTCACTGAGATTACATTTTTTTACAGACATTTTCTTAATGGGTGCTTTCTTATTAGTAACTGGAGAAAGCAGTTTAATAAATGTGTCAAGTGCAGTGTCTGGTTGCTCATCATTACACACCACAGACCAGCAAATATTCTTTATATGATCAGCATAGGAATCACTACAAAACCTCTTGTAGGACCTCTTATACACAATATTAAGTCCAGCCTTTGGAACTTTGGTTTTCCTAGATATGGTAATATTGTGATCACTATAGCCATTGGATTTGGATACTGCTTTACAGCAGATTTCTCTATCATTAGTAAAGATGTGGATGATTTCATTCTCTATATCCAGGGTGTTTTTCTCTTGGTAGAGGTCCTAAGTCAGATCCAGTCAACTGGCTTTTAATCAGTGTGAATTCATGGGAGCTAGTACCAGAGATAATGGTGATGGCTGATTAGCAATTCTGTCTGCCGTTGAAAGCAATCATTTTGTCATTCACTCATCTGTGGTAGATGAGAGCTAAGATCCTGTGTTGTCTGCCCTTTTTCCTGTGAGGGCAACTGGGCCGAAAGGAAGTCATTTCACCTTGAGTCATCGCTGTTTCTCCCTGACCAGAGTGAGCGGTGAAAGTAAGGCTGAGTTCGTCTTCGCCTCGTTGACCGAAGACGAGGGTCCTTATGAAGAGCTCCTGAATATACCAGAGGATAGTATAATGGAACAGTATTTGTGTTTTATATGGTGAGTATGTGATATCCTTTATTATGAATGTAAGAAAAACAAGTGGATACATAGTGAGAGTATCCAGCTCTCTACTATAATGACGTCTAATCTGCATCAATAGAAAGGAGGAGTTTGGAGGACTTGTATAGAGAACTATATACTGGCTAACTGATGTATATGCAGTTTAGCAATTTCGTCATGAATTTTGTTCTGGAGGCAGCTCTGCAAAGTGGTCACTAGCTGGCACAGCCACATTCATAAAATTAGATTTTAAACCTAACCTTAACCACACCGTTAACCCTAATGCCAAACTCTAACCTTAACCACACCGTTAACTCTAATGCCAAACTCTAACCTTAACCACACCGTTAACCCTAATGCCAAACTCTAACCTTAACCACACCGTTAACCCTAATGCCAAACTCTAACCTTAACCACACCGTTAACCCTAATGCCAAACTCTAACCTTAACCACACCGTTAACCCTAATGCCAAACTCTAACCTTAACCACACCGTTAACCCTAATGCCAAACCCTAATGCCAAACTCTAACCTTAACCACACCGTTAACCCTAATGCCAAACTCTAACCTTAACCACACCGTTAACCCTAATGCCAAACTCTAACCTTAACCACACCGTTAACCCTAATGCCAAACTCTAACCTTAACCACACTGTTAACCCTAATGCCAAACTCTAACCTTAACCACACTGTTAACCCTAATGCCAAACTCTAACCTTAACCACACCGTTAACCCTAATGCCAAACTCTAACCTTAACCCACCGTTAACCCTAATGTTAACCCTAATGCCAAACTCTAACCTTAACCACACCGTTAACCCTAATGCCAAACTCTAACCTTAACCACACCGTTAACCCTAATGCCAAACTCTAACCTTAAATTAAGACCAAAAAGTTCATTTATGTTTAGATTAATTTTTAAATTATAGCCAATTTTGACTTTGCAGCTAGCCTATCTAAGGGGACATCGCTCAGTTCTGCCTCCAGGACAAGACTCATGACAGTAAATGTCAAGCTGCAATGTATACAGGACCAATATATGTTGTAGGGGTTAATAGTCCAACAAAGGTGATACATGCAGAGTTCCTATATATTTCATTAAGCAGCTGTGTAGTCCTCAAAACCACATAACCTAGAAATGCATTAATGTCCAGTTTGTCCTGCCTGTCCTCCTAAATCTAGTTAAATGACAGTAATCCTTCAGTGATACACCAGTCAAACACAATAAGAGAGATCTGCTGATTTTCAGACAAATCTCTATTTCCCAGGAAATGACACTGATAAAGAGTGCCACTGGCTAGCCTGATTTATCAGCCTTCACCAATGCATTTTATGGTAGTGAGTTGATTAAATCTATAATTGCAACTCACCTATGCTGTGATTAGAAATATTAAGTTATATTTTATCGTCAGTCATCTAAGGAATCACAATATTTCAAGGAAATGAATAAATACATGATAAGATCTTGCTACTAGTATACCTCATTTGGGGGGCTTATCTAGGAATATCCAGGTGCACGATGCTGTATTAAACGTGTGTGCAGCTACACAGGTGAGATGAAGGGAGGCATATCTTTTCACAGCAGACCTATAAACACAGCCAGGGTGACCACTGCTCCATTACTCACTCTCCAGAGAGCTGAAAGAACAGGAGACGGACATGAAGACTAGACAGATACGGGCGGCTGACATTCTGGGTCCTGATGGATTGCTCTCTATGGATCACAGCACTCCTGGCTTTGGGTGAGATAAGCTTAATCAGCCACAGGTCGGACCTGGCTACAGCCCAGATACTTCTCCACCTCTGTATCTCTGTTTCCAAGCATTCTATAGCTCGTATGTTCCATGCCTAACAAAAGTCCTTCCAGCCAATTAGACACAGCAAAGCAGTACCTAGGCAAGGGTTTGGGACCGCACTGATAACCATGGCATTTCTCATTAATGTGCATCCTGATATTTGTGGGTCAATGTGTAACGGCCAGTCTTTCAGGATAATTACATTTTACTTATGTAAAAGACATTTCTTTTCACGTGAGTGAGCATGAACGATGGCTCAAATGATGTGCTCAGTGAATATATTAAGGTACCTTCTTAAACAAGATAAATGTTAAGCCGTACTCTCTATCAGAGATTTGACACATTTATTTTAATTAATGTCTACCTCTAACAAGGAACAGTATTATGACTTGGTAATTCAATACAGTTTAGGTGAATGTCAAATCCTCTGAAGGAATATATAAATCTATAATACGATTTAAAGAGTACAGTAATGTGGATATACTACTACAATCCTCCCATTTCATTTATGGTATGACTTGAACATAAATGTAAGGTTCTGATATACTGTAAGGAAATATACATCTGCATTACCGTATGTGCAGGCTAAGGTTCAGATCTACTACTGTATTCAGGCAGTTATTATGCTTCAGCTCCATGAGGACCGGTGCAGTATGGGAGACTTACATAATCTGTTTGAAAGATTACTTGATTTCTTTCTGCTAATTTCTTTGTGCTAAACGGCTTTGCATTGGTCTGAAATACAGATATGTGCCTTTAGTTATGCTCGGACCCTGTCCCTGTGTAACTCTGTGATTTCTCCACCTGCCCGCACTTCATATGTCACTCCAATGCTAATTCTCTGTATACTACACAGTAAAAACTGTTCACACTGCACTATAATACTATTTATGGGGAATTATGCATTATAGTTTGTCCTGTGTAATCCTCTGTTTAATCATGAATGTCTGAATTAATGTGATCAGAAGATTAATTGATAGTTTCAGTCAGTGGCTGTCGTGATGTTTAAGATGAGGGAGCGTATATATATATATATATATATATTTTTTTAATGAGCATGGTCTTATTTCTATTACAGCATATTGGATAACTGTCATTCATATTCCATTCACACAGCTCAAGATAACATCGATAGGTTTAGGCTACTACATGACGCTCAAATTGACCCTATACCTATCATAAGGCTGTGACAATCTAGCCTATGAATGAAAGTTTACAACGTAGGTGCACACAGGTCGAGAGAAAAATTTGAGTAATTAAGGTGACAGATAGTGACACATTCAATACCGCCTTGCAAACTTGCCTGCAGCTAGCTGATATAGGGTGTAATCATTAGACCAATAGTTACAAACGAGAGTTTTTATTGGACAAATTCAGGTATGTTTATCCCTGTTTCGTTCCGTTTGCTTCCGTTTTAAGAAATGTTTTTCAACATAATCGGAGGAATGAATACACCCCTGAACACACGTAAACACAGTTCACAATCATAGCAGCCACATACAAACGGCATGATCATTTTGCTCGTTTCAGAATTCCTTCTCGCATCTACTCGCTCTCCGTCCTCTCACCTTTTCCCTTTGCTTGGGGACTTCATTGCACAACACATCAGGTGGTTAAATCACATGGATGGTTAAATCAATGAGGCACTGAAATTAACATGTTTTTCTTATTGAAAATCTATTTCCTTACTAATGGGTGTCTAGGTAGTGCAAGATTTAGTTTTGGCTGGCACACAACCTCATCACTGATTTCTATTAGTTTCCTTAATTGATGTTGATTTGTATCTGTCATAGTCTGATCCTAGAGGAAACATGCACCTAATTATTATCAGGAGACAGCACTGATGCCCAAAATCCAAATCTTTGAAAAAGAATGCTTTAAAAAAAAAGCTATATCGTCATTTTTCAGCATAATAACACAGCTCCGATCCGAACACAGCACCAGCTCCGATCCGAACACAGCACCAGCTCCGATCCGAACACAGCACCAGCTCCGATCCGAACACAGCACCAGCTCCGATCCGAACAGCACCAGCTCCGATCCGAACACAGCACCAGCTCCGATCCGAACACAGCACCAGCTCCGATCCGAACACAGCACCAGCGCCGATCCGAACAGCACCAGCTCCGATCCGAACACAGCACCAGCTCCGATCCGAACACAGCACCAGCTCCGATCCGAACACAGCACCAGCTCCGATCCGAACACAGCACCAGCTCCGATCCGAACACAGCACCAGCTCCGATCCGAACACAGCACCAGCGCCGATCCGAACAGCACCAGCTCCGATCCGAACACAGCACCAGCTCCGATCCGAACACAGCACCAGCTCCGATCCGAACACAGCACCAGCTCCGATCCGAACAGCACCAGCTCCGATCCGAACACAGCACCAGCTCCGATCCGAACAGCACCAGCTCCGATCCGAACACAGCACTGAAAGTCCACACCCCCTTCAACTTTTTTCACATTTTGTACCTCAGTTTCATGCATTTAAATAAGGACCCCACACACTCACACACACACACACGCACACACACACACTTATCTACACACCATACTGCACACTTTTAAGAAAATTGTTTTTTTTGTGTGTAAAAATATATATACATATGTGTGTGAGTCTGTTGGGATAGCTCACTACCAACTTTGCACACTTAAATTTGGAAATATTTGACCATTCTTCTTTACAAACTGTTCAAGCTCTGTCAAGTTCCTTGGGGATCGTTAATGGACAGCAATCTTCAAGTCATGCCACTAAGTTTTGATTGGATTTAGGTCAGGGCTCTGAATGGGCCATTCAAGGACATATACATTTTTATTCCTTAGTCACTACACTGTAGCTTTGGCTTGTTTGCTTTGGGCGTTGTCATGGTGAAAGGTGAACTTCCGTTCCAGTTTCCGTTCCAGGTCAGCAGGTTTTCCTCAAGGACTTTTCTGTACATTGCTCCATAAATTGTTCCTTCTATCCTGATAAGTGCTAGTCCCTGATTGCCATAACATGATGCTGCCACCACAATGCTTTACAGTAGGGATGGTGTTCTTTGGGTGATGTGCAGTGTTGGGTTTGCGCCAAACGTAATGCTTTGCATTTAGACCAACATTTTACATTTCAGTTTCATCAGACCAAACGTTGACACATGGCTACAGAATCTCCTGAGTTTTTTTTTTTTTTGCGTACTTCAAACAGGATTCAAGGTGGGCTTTCTTGAGTAATGGCTTCCTTCTTGCCACTGTACCAAACATGCTTGGGGGTGTGTATTTATTCCTTGTGTAATTTTTTTTCAAAAAAAAAAAAAATGTATAATTCTCTCTGCATTGTTGGGAAGGGCCCCGTAAGTAAGCATTTCACTGTTAGTCTACACCTGTTGTTTACAAAGCATGTGACAAATACATTTATTTGATATTGTTGTCACATGACCACTTTGACCAACCATAAAACACTGTAGTTCTTTTAAAGTTGCCATTGTGCTCTCGGTACCCTCTCTGATTAGTCTTCTACTTGCTCGGTCATTCAGTTTGGAGGGATAAAGGCAAGGTATACACTGTCCAGCTCCTTGGTGCTCATGGTTGAGTGTTTGCGTTGCAATTCACTACCCAGCAGTGGGAACCATACAGTAACTGCTGAATTTATCCTGAAATCAAGTGAATAACTACAATTTAACACCGGTGGAGGCCAATTAACTTGGTGTGTGATTTTGAAGGTGATTGGTTACACCTGAGCTAAATTAGGATTGTGATTACACTGATCCAAACAAGCAATTTAATTTTTTATTTTAAAAAAATCTTCAAATTATATATATTTTTTTATTAATATTTTATTTTACCTCGAAGTTGTGGGGTAGGATGTGTAGATCAATAAAGGGGAAAAAACTTTTAATTCCAGGCTACAGTATACAGTGCATTCAGAAAGTATTCAGACCCCTTGACTTTTTCCACATTTTGTTATGTTAGTCTTATTCGAAAATTGATTAAATTAAACAAATGTCCTCGTCAATCTACACACAATACCCAATAATGACAAAATGAAAACAGGTTTTTAGAAATGTTTGCAAATTTATAACAAATAAAAAACAGAAATACCTTATATTCAGGACCCTTTGCTACAAGACTCAAAATTGAGCTCAGGCGCATCCTGTTTCCATTGATCATCCTTGAGATGTTTCTACAACTTCATTGGAGTCCATTGGTGTAAAATTCAATTGATTAGACATGATTCGGAAAGGCACACACCTGTCTACATAAGGTCCCACAGTTGACAGTGCATGTCAGAGCAAAAACTAAGCCAGGAGGTCGAACGAATTGGGAAAGATCTGGGTAAGGTACCAATAATGTTAAGCAGCATTGAAGGTCCCAAAGAACACAGTGGCCTCCATCATTCTTAAATGGAAGAAGTTTGGAACCACCAAGACTCTTCCTAGAGCTGGCCGCCTAGCCAAACTGAACAATCGGGGTAGAAAGGCCTTGGTCAGGTAGGTAACCAAGAACCCGATGCCCACTCTGACAGTGCTCCAAAGTTCCTCTGTGGAGATGGTTGTCATTATGGAAGGTTCTCCCATCTCTGCAGCACTCCACCAATCAGGCCTTTATGGTAGAGTGACCAGACGGAAGCCTTGCCACTCTACCATAGCCTGGCCAGACAGAAGCCACTCCTCAGTAAAAGGCACGACAGCCCGCTTGGAGTTTGCCAAAAGGCACTTAAAGGATTCTCAGACCAAAAGAAACAAGATTCTCTGGTCTGATGAAACCAAGATTGAACTCTTTGACCTAAATGCCAACCGTCACGTCTGGAAGAAATCTGGCACCATCTCTACAGTGAAGCATGGTGCTGTTGGCAGCATCATGCTGTGGGGTGTTTTTCAGTGGCAGGGACTGGGGGACTAGTCAGGATCGAGGGAAAGATGAACGGAGTAAAGTACAGAGAGATCCTTGATGAAAAACTGCTTCAGAGCGCTCAGGACCTGTCACACACTGATCTGTTTCACCTGTCTTTGTGCTCATCTCCACCACCTCCAAGTGTCACCCATCTTCCCCATTATCCCCTGTGTATTTAACCCTATGTTTTCGGTCTGTCTGTGCCAGTTAGTCTTGTATGTTCCAAGTCAACCAGCATGTTTTTCCGTTGCTCCTGCCTTTTCTATTCTCTTTTGCAAGTCCTCCCGGTTTTGACCCTTGGCTGTTTTCTGGACTCTGTACCCACCTGCCTGACCTTTCTGCCTGCCCTGACCTTGAGCCTGCCTGCCACACTGTACCTCTTGGACTCTGAACTGGTTTTGACCTTTTGCCTGTCCACAACCATTCCCTTGCCTACCCCTTATGGATTATTAATAAATATCAAAGACTAAAACCATCTGCCTCCCGTGTCTGCATCTGGGTCTTGCCTTGTGCCCTTATAGGACCTCAGACTGGGGTGAAGTTTCACCTTTCAACAGGACAATGACCCTAAGCACACAGCCAAGACAAAGCAGGAGTGGCTTCGGGACAAGTCTTTGAATGTCCTTGAGTGGCCCAGCCAGAGCCCGGACTTGAACCCGATCGAACATCTCTGGAGAGACCTAAAAATACCTGTGCAGCAACGCTCCCCATCCAACCTGACAGTTCTTGAGAGGATCTGAAGAGAAAAATGGGAGAAACTTCCCAAATACAGGTGTGACAAGCTTGTAGTGTCAGACCCAAGAAGACTTGAGGCTGTAATCGCTGTTAAACGTGCTTCAACAAAATACTGAGTAAAGGGTCTGAATACTAATGTAAATGTGATATTTAACTATTTTTTTATGTCTAAAAACCTGTTTTTACTTTTTCATTATGAGGTATTGTCTGTATATTGATGAGGGGGGGAAACAATTTAATCCATTTTAGAATAAGGTGTTAACGTAACTAAAATGTGGAAAAAGTCAAAGGGTCTGACTACTTTCTGAATACACTCTAAGGCTACAAAAGGAGGACTTTTTGAATGGATGGTGTAGACTTTCTATAGGCACTATATTTGAAAAGGTTGCTGATGTGACAGTCTCTTCAGTGTATTCCAGAAGTTTTGAATTGTAAAAATGCAATACATACTTGGGAGGAGCATGGTTTAGGATCCACAGCTTGATGTACTGTACTCACCTTACTGGATGTGATCAATGTGTCTTGGCAATGTAAGTATAGTATATAGAACCTACTGGTGTTGTGTGGAACCTATGAGGAATTGTTTGCATGATAACTCCCACATTCCATCTGTATTCTCAGAGTGAGAATGTCCTAATGGCTGCTGTACAAACTGAAGTGGTGACTGAATTGTTTTTTTACACCGCCTGAATCTAAAATGAAGAATTTCCACATAGCGTGTCTTCTTGAACAGATGCTTAGAACATTATTTCAACTTGGAAGATTTACTGTAATAGGAGTGCTGCATCATGAATCCCAGTCAGATATAAGAAACCAAGATTGTTCGATCTCTTCCAGGTAAATTACTGTATGGAAAGCGGGTATGTCAATACAGACATGGTAAAGCTTTTTGAATGATATCCTCTGGGTTTTTTTGTGAAACAAGACAGCAACACTTTTGCTATACAGTTGCTCTAAAGGGAACATTTTAGGTGCTTATATCCACTAAAGCAGGTGTAACCGAAGGACGATATTTGTCGGGGGTCCGGAACATAATTGTAAGAATTTGTACACTGCAAATAGACCACCAAAAAATGTGATTGTATTTGAAAGTAACAATAATGTTATACTTTGATTACATTGTGTCACACCCTGACCATAGTTTGCTTTGTATGTTTCTATGTTTTGTTTGGTCAGGGTGTGATCTGAGTGGGCATTCTATGTTACATGTCTAGTTTGTCTATTTCTATGTTTGGCCTGATATGGTTCTCAATCAGAGGCAGGTGTTAGTCATTGTCTCTGATTGGGAACCATATTTAGGTAGCCTGTTTGGTGTTGGGTTTTGTGGGTGATTGTTCCTGTCTCTGTGTTTGCACCAGATAGGGCCGTTTTGGGTTTTCACGGTTCTTGTTTTGTTAGTTTGTTCATGTGTAGTTGCTTTATTAAAGAACCATGAATAGTAACCACGCTGCATTTTGGTCCTCCTCTCCTTCAACACAAGAAAACCGTCACACATTGAGACACGAATGAGTCTCTTTTATTTATTTGTGGGAATACTTCGGAACAGATTTCCTTAATTAAACACATTTTTAGCTGAATTACTGGTGATTTTACAGTCTTTCTGTTTTATGAAAAACTACAATCCCTAAAAACTTTGGGAGGCATAAAGAAAGCACTAAAGCATATTCTTTGAAGTCTTGACACTGTCATTGCAAAATAAGGTGTTGACTTTTTAAAGTGGGTTTACATTTCAAATCCTGACATTGTTTTGAAGTGCCAACGGTACTTAATATAGTCACTGCAGTGACTCTCCATAGATATGAACGATTGGTTTTGAGACCTTTATTATCTTTGTCAGACAGTACTCCATGTCAATCTAATCTAAAGAGCGCATTCTGTCTTTGGCTTTTTCTAGTTATGATGTTGTGTGCCAGTGCCACATTTGTGGATGACTCATTATCTCGTCATTTTAGCATTTCACAGATATTACCATACGGACAGATTTTAGCAGGATCACTTAGATGTTTCTGTTTGTACTTGCAAATATCACACCGACCAGGGCGTAATACATTGCAGTCAATCCCGCAGATGGCCCCACCCACCAAGGCGCAATAAATTG
Organism: Oncorhynchus tshawytscha; assembly: GCF_018296145.1. NCBI lineage: Eukaryota > Metazoa > Chordata > Actinopteri > Salmoniformes > Salmonidae > Oncorhynchus > Oncorhynchus tshawytscha. The sequence continues at coordinate 35,374,159 of NC_056453.1, forward strand.
CAGTCAGTCCTGCAGATGGCCAGAGGCAGAGATAAGTCATGCATTGTGATGTTCAAAGGAATTAGATAATATGGAAATGTTCACATTTACTGTAGACAGACCTTAGACCTGCTAAGTATTGCAAGCCTTGTCGACTATAAAAGTATGGCTCTGCTTTAAACGAACAGCAGCTGTAGATGCTGACGAAATGTAAACGCTTTGTGGAAGAGTACTACATTTGGTCTTTGTAAACTGCAATAATTTGTTCACCGTAAGATTTGGTCAAAATGTCAAGATTTTTAAACCCGCTACTCTTTTTCAATTTTCGCCTAAAATGACATACCCAAATCTAACTGCCTGTAGCTCAGGCCCTGAAGCAAGGACTTGCATATTCTTTGTACCATTTGAAAGGAAACACTTTGGAAGTTTGTGGAAATGTGAAAGGAATGTAGGAGAATATAACACAATAGATCTAGTAAAAGATAAGTAAAACATTTTTTTTGTACCATCTTTGAAATGCAAAAGCAAGGCCATAGTGTATTATTCCAGCCCAGGTGTAATTTAGATTCTGGCCACTAGATGGCAGCAGTGTATGTGCTAAGTTTTAGACTGATCCAATGAACTATTGTATTTCTGTTCAACATTTTGTATCAAGACTGCCCAAATTTGTCATTTGTTTATTAACTTCATGTTCAAAATTGTGCACTCATTTAAGCTTTCTGACAATATCAGATATATCTCTGTCCTTGGAAATGTTCTTGTTACTTACAACCTCATGCTAATATCATTAGCCTACGTTAGCTCAACCTCATGCTAATATCATTAGCCTACGTTAGCTCAACCGTCCTGTAGACGGGACACTGATCCCAAAGAAGTTTTAATTTACAGGTGTATGGGAAGTTGTGTATGTGCTCTGACAGCTTCTGGTGTCCTGTCCTCCCAAGGCCTCTGGATCAGGGATAGATCAGAGATGTCCTCCCATAGCCTCAGAATTATGTACAGTACATAACACATAACTCAGAGACATTGTCCCCTTTATGAGAACGAAAGCAAGCATTCCTATAAGGCCGGTAACAACCGTTACCACTGTTTGGTTGTACTTCTGATACAAGTGCAATCTAATCCCACCAGTCCCAGACATAGGCAATGTCTGGATGTTCATATAAGCATTTTGCAGTACATGCTCTGATGGATGTGGAACATCTGAGTGTTGAAAAAAATGAAATCCACTGTGCACTGGGTATTTCTCACCTCGTTACCTCTAAGCTGCACATGCAGGAGACATTTTTTTATATTTGAAGGTTTCAGTGAGGGTGACTATGTAAGCATCATCAGATTTGTACATACATTTCATCCCTCCTTGTTTAGAGCATTGGTTTGGGTACCACTTTAACCAGCTGCAAAGACAGCCTCACTATAATGTAGGCCTAATGCATGATTTCATAAACAATCTCTACACAGTTAGCCTATTCAAAGTTGTTTGTGTATTTGTAATTGCCCTGTGATGACCCTCTATAGACACAGGTCATTGGGTGAGGTTGTAGGCCTCTATAGAGAAAGGTCATAGGGTTAGGTGATAGGCCTCTATGGACACAGGTCATAGGATTAGGTGGTAAGCCTCTATAGAGATGGGCAGAGCCGGCTCCAGGCATAAGCAACATAGCCACCAGCCGCTAGGGGGCCCCTGACAAAATAAGTAAATAATAATAATATTTTAGGAACTCAGTCAGGTTCTCAACTTACTATTGAGAGTTAGAATAGTAGAATACAGAGGGTGCAATTTCTAAATTTGGTGCATCAGCAGTTTCTCTCTTGTTATGTCAGTCACTGACAATCACTCAATTAGCATGTCAGCAAAAACATTTTAGACTGGTAAGTTAGTCTAGCCAGCTATAGTGCCTTCAGAAAGTATTCATACACCTTATTCAACATTTTGTTGTGTTACAGCCTGAATTAAAAAATGGATTAAATATTTGTTTTCTCTCACCCATCTACACACAATACCCACATAACCCCCCAGATTTTTTTGCACATGTATTGAAAATAAAATACTGAAATATTTAATTCATATAAGTATTCACTCCCCTGAGTCAATACATGTTAGAATCACCTTTGGCAGTAATTACAGCTGTGAGTCTTTCTAGGTAAGTCTCTGAGAACTTTGTTATCCTGGATTGTGCAATATTTTCACATTTGTTTTTTAATTCTTCAAGCTCTGTCAAGTTGGTTGTTGATCATTGCTAAACAGCCATTTTGAAGTCTTCACATAGATTTTCAAGACGATTTTAAGTCAAAGCTTTAACTAGGCCATTCAGGAACATTCAATGTCATCTTGGTAAGCAACTCCAGTGTATATTTGGCCTTGTGTTTTAGATTATTGTCCTGCTGACAGGTGAATTTGTCTCCCAATGTCTATTGGAAAGCAGACTGAACCAGTTTTTCCTCTAGATTTTGCCTGTGCTTAGCCCTTTTCCTTTTTGTTTTATCTTTAAAACACTCCCTACTCCTTGCATATGACAAGCATACCCATAACATGATGCAGCCACCACCATGCTTCAAAATATGACGAGTGGTACTCAGTGATGTGTTGTTTTGGATTTGCCCTAAACATAACGCTTTGTATTAATTTCTTTGCCACATTTTTTGTAGGATGCATGTTTCAGAATTTTTTTTTCTGTACAGGCTTCCTACTTTTCACTCTGTCATTTAGGTTAGTATTGTGGCATAACTACAATGTCGTTGATCCATCCTCAGCTTTCTCCTATCACCGCCATTAAACTCTTAAGAGTTTTAAAGTCACCATTAGCTTCATGGTGAAATCCCTGAGTGGTTTCCTTCCTCTCCAGCAACTGAGTTAGGAAGGACGCCTGTATCTTTATTGTATTGATGGCGGATGGTGTATTGATACACCATCTAAAGTGTAATTAATAAATTCACCATGTTCAAAGGGATATTCAATATCTGCTTTTTTTTTACCCATCTACCAATTGGCAGTGGTGGAAAAGGTACCCAATTGCCATACTTGAGTAAAAGTAAAGATACCTTAATAGAAAATGACTCAAGTGAAAGTCACCCAGTAAAATACTACTTGAGTAAAAGTATTTGGTTTAAAATATAATTTTGATACTTAAGTACATTTCAAATATATTTACTTAACTATCAAAAGTAAAAGTATAAATCAAATGAAATTCCTTATATTAAGCAAACCAAAACGGACAATTTTATTTTTTAATTAGGGATAGCCAGGGTCACACTACAACATGCAGACATAATTTACAAACAAAACATTTGTGTTTAATGAGTCAGAGGCAGTAGGGATGACCAGGGATGTTATCTTGATAAGTGCGTGAATTTGACCATTTTCCTGTCCTGTTAAGCATTCAAAATGTAACGAGTACTTTTGGGTGTCATGGAATATTTATGGAGTAAAAAGTACATTATTTTCTTTAGGAATGTAGTAAAGTAAAAGTTGTAAAAAAATATATAAATAGCCAAGTAAAGTACAGATACCCCAAAAAACTACTTAAGTAGTACTTTAAAGTATTTTTTAATTAAGTACTTTACACCACTGCCAATAGGTAACCTTTTTGCAAGGCATTGGAAAACCTGCCTGGTCTTTGTGGTTGATTCTGTGTTTGAAATTCACTGCTCGACCGAGGGACCTTACAATTATCTGTATGTGTGGAGTACAGAGATGAGGTAGACATTCAAAAATCATGTTAAACACTACTATTGCACACAGAGTGAGTCTATGCAGCTTATTATGTGACTTGTTAAGCAAATGTTTACTCCTGAACTTATTTAGGCCATAACAAAGGGGTTGAATACACATTTCAGCTTTTCATTTTTTATTAATTTGTAAAAGTTTCAAAAAACATAATTCCACTTTGACTTTATTGGGTATTCTGTGTAGGCCAGTGACACACAATCTCAATTGAATCCCTTTTAAATTCAGACTGTAACACAACAAAAAGTGGAAAAGTTCAAGGGGTGTGAATACTTTTTGAAGGCACTATCTAAACATGTAGTATTCATGGTCAAATACTGACCGGGCATGCAGGGTAGGTGCCCAGGGGCCCTGACCTTCAGAAGGTTTTGTTGATTGTGTTAGTCACTCTCACTCAGATATCATTAACATGACATAAGTCTTGAGAAATGTGTAGAATTGCAATACATTTTTAACAAAATTGCAAACATTTCTCTCCGCCCCATGGTAAATGTGTAGAATTACACAAAGCTTGCTTTAAAACTGCTACGAAAATATACTCCCCATGGCTAAATGTGTAGAATTGCAGGAAATATATGGTATAACATTTTTCTCTACACCTTGACAAAGGGGGGCCACTAACAGTGTGTGGGTGGGCAACCAAATCTTGCTTAGGGCCCCCAAAAGGCTAGGTCATGGGGTTAGGTGGTAGGCCTAATGGAGCCTAATGGCTGCTATATTGATAATCTAATGCACATTATATAATGAGCTACTCCTCAGAGGTCAATTAGGATTATCAATGCACACTATCAAGATCCAGCTTTATGCAATGGGTTATCCATTTCAATTGACTGAGTTACCAACTAAATGTAACCCATGGGGCATACAGGTTATATTACAGGCATCCTAAACGTGGTTTGCCTTTTCTTAACCTAATCATCTTCTTATAACCATTTTACAAACACTACCACACATTCCCCTGTGGTCCATGCATCCCTAACATGCCTGATGATGACAGATGAGACCTCAGCATTTCACTGGGCATCATACCGACATTGCATGCTGCTCTCTGTAGTGTCCACCAACATGAACATGTGGATTAGCTGCTCTCTCTTGATCGAGAAGGGGAGTTTTCTACTAGACTACCAACGGTGAACGTGCTGTTTGATTGGGCGCAAAAAGAAGAATCCGAATGTTGGGGAGGAGGAAGGGAGCCATCGCTCACATTGCATCACTCACTGCACGTGCTGATTCAGCGGGACGCAAGAGATAGCGGCGGATGCTGAGGACACTCGCCAGAATCACTGCTGCTTGGATGCCACTGTCAAATCAAAGCATTGCGCGGTAGTAAGGAAGGACAGACACTGCGGCGGTGTCAACGGTGACCAAATCGCAAAGGTTTTCCTGGTGGTGGCTGTTTATCTGCGGTATAGGAAGTATGGATTAGAAGTGACTGGGAGGACGCTAAATCCCCTGTGTTGTTTACTGATCTATAGTTGTTGAGAAAATATAAAATGCCAGTGCTGATCTGAAATGCAGATCTGAAGCAGGGCGCAATGGACACGAATATGCGGAAATTTACAGTTAGGAGATGGTTTTCCGTCTACCTTCGGAAGAAGTCACGGTCCAAAAGCTCGAACCTCTGCAGATTGGAGGTTAGTATATTGTTGTGTATTGCTATTTTGTGTCGCGTGTGTGCGCCATAACGTAGAATCATTGTTTGCTAATGGTGTGATTTAGCCACTGCTGTCACTCAATGATATTGTGGAAGGCTGTAGGCTGTTTTGTGGAACCTTACAGGTGTTGTTTTGCTGTTATACACCTGACATGATATTAGGCTACACTTGCCAGTGCAATTTCAGTATTTTGACAAGCTTTTAACCTACCATGGCGCAACATTTTCATGCTAAAATAATAATGTTGAATTCTGTATAGCCTGGTATTGCTGTGCCACAACAAGTCTGAACCCGACAGATAGGCCTACAGGTGTTCCCGCCTTTCTTGCACAAACACCTGCACTTGTCTTGTCTTACTAGCAATGACTTTGCTGATAGCTGCTTTATTAAGGAACGTTTTACTTACTATGAATGTGATATGTTGTTGCCTGTTACCTAGCTACCTTAAAATGAATTCAATCACGATACCTGAGTATGTTTCCTGTAGGCTATTCTACTATTACAAGCCAAATTATATGTTATGGACTAAGTTGCTTTGCTTGTTGAATAAATTCCCTGCCGCGCTCTGTTGATTTATAGCTACTTTTTTACATTTTATTTAAAAAATGTTAAGCCTAATATAGGCCTAATGCATTCTGGGTTTGGTGTAGCTAGGCCTATTTGCTTATTAGGGACATTTTTTTATTACTTTTATGTGGGCTACTTTTATTGATTCTTGAAGAATATAACTTATTTTGCCTCATGAGCTTAGTTCAACTGTTAAACCCCATCAGAATCCAAAATATGAACTTGTAATCAAAACTATAATTTTGATCTCATGGATGGTCAGTCCTTGCATGTATAGCCCCATCTATGAATTTGGGAGAGGTTAAATTTCTCCAACTCCATCCATACCTTGTTTACCCACATTGTTATTGTTTTAACAGCAGATTGACCCTTTAAAATAATTAATTATTTATTAGATTTGGAGGAAAATATTGAATCAGGAAACCAAGAGAGCAGTAGACTGATTTCCAATGATCTTCACTTTATTCTGTAGGCCTAGTTTTTTACAATATACAAAGGGGAATTGGAATCCATAGACACACCTATCCAATCCAACCACGACCCTGGAGATTGTAATCTTCATCTTTTGATTCACCATATTGGAAAGCTACCTGGACACGGTGCTGTTCAGCGGCCATGGGGCTGAATTTGCCATCAGTCTTTTGTCCATTTGCGTTGATTGCGGTACTGTCCATGGTGCTGAATGTTGGCCGATGATTAAAGGCACAACAAGGGATTCCCACATAGTTAGATGACTTCTAAAGTGGTGGAAACACATACACTATATCCTATTAAATTACAATCAGTGGAACTCTGTACCATGCTATACAATACCATACAAAATACTTGAATGGTAATTTACATGTAAATTCATTTTTGCGAAGTTGACATGCAAATACACAAAACAAGTTCTCTATCCCAATTTAACCTCATTCCTATCCTCTTTTTCTACGTATTGTAGAAACAGTTTCTAACCGCAGTGAACAAACACTTTGTCATTCAATTTTGTCCTTTCTTGCTGAGCTTTCAAGTAACTTGCTGTTAAAATGACCAGTGTTGACATACCTGCCTCAATGAATTCAAAGTTAAGACCTCATAAGAGGGTCAAAGAGTCTCAGTGTGGTTACGCAGACCCGTGAGCAACTGTGGCCCCTCATGATGAGTTTAGTATTTGTGGCCCCCACCTCCATCAAAGTTGCCCATCCCTGGTGTAAACATTGCTTGGGGGTTGTAGATATGTCACTGCTTGTGACTGTTTGTGTTACAGAATGCTTCTATGTCTGTGTGCAGTTATCAGTAGCAATGAGATTCACTTTGACGGCTCTTTGTAATCCTTTCTGACTGTGTCATAACAAGATGTGCAGACCGACCAGCCTCTCTGAGATAATATGTTCCCACTGGCCAGAGACGTCATTTCAATGTCTACTTTTGATTTACATTTGGTTGAGTTGTCAACTAATGTGAATTCAACGTGAACCCAAAACATTTCATCATGTCATTGGATTTAGGTTAAACATTGTGTAAAAAAAAAAGAAAGACAAAATTCCCTTAAGTTGATGACTTTTTGCAAATCCAATCGCTTTTCCATCACATATAATTGTTTTGTTGAAATGTTGTGGAAACAACGTTGATTCAACCATCATGTACAAAACCTCAATCCACATTACACACTAGACATGATATTTCAAACTAGGTTCCACCAAACATTTAATCAGTCTGGAAATCATCTGCAATACACTGAGGCATACTAAGCATGATTAACTTACTGTACATACAAATAAATATATGGAGACAATAGCTGATGGATTTAGATATGACAGTGCTCGTGACATCATGGGGTATGGTTGCCTCATGAGTAATCCTGGCTGTATCAGGAATCGCACAAGAAATGGATGCTATTTAGCAAATCGCTAAGTGATTTTCATTATATTGTCATTGTCATTAATATATACTTAATTCATAAATATTTGGCTGAAGACACCCTTTTTGCTAGATGTCATTAAGAAAACATATTGTTTAGGCCTGAGACTAGGGTCTTTACAGATGTGTGGCATTGACCAACTCAATCAGTTAAAGATGGCTCCAATCAATATTGAGGCCAAAGAGGTATTGCAGTTAGCATATCTATTTTAAAGGCCCAGTGCAGTCAAATACGTGACTGTCCTGTGTTTTATATATATTTCCAGACTGAGGATGGAATAATACTGTGAACTTGGGTAAATTATGATAATGTCCTTTTAGAGCTGTTTGAAAAGACTGCCTGAAATTTCAGCCTGTTTTTTTGGGGGAAGGAGTTTTGGCCTGCCTGGTGACATCACCAGGTGGTAAATTAGTTAATAGACCAATAAGAAAGCGTTCCAAACCTCTTTTTGCCAATAATAGTTTTCAGTTATCCCTCCCGACTCAGACCACTCCCAGACAGTCCTAGCAAAATTATTACTTGAGAAATTGCTCTTTGCTAAGAAGCTACAGTATTTTTTTTACCATTTTAATTGAAAACAACCACAGTAAGGTACTTCATTCTTACCCAGAAATGATTTGATATTGAGATTAGAGGTCGACTGATTATGATTTTTCAACGCCGATACCGATTTATTGGAGGACCAAAAAAAGCAGATGTCGATTAATCAGACGATTTAAAAAAAAAAATGTTTTTACATTTTAGTTGTAATAATGACAACAATTACAACAATAGTGAATAAATAATGAAACATGTTCAATTTGGTTTAAATAATGCAAAAGCAAAGTGTTGGAGAAGAAAGTAAAAGTGCAATATGTGCTATGTAATAAAGCTAACGTTTAAGTTCCTTGCTCAGAACATGAGAACATATGAAGGCTGGTGGTTCATTTTAACATGAAACTTCAATATTCCAAGGTAAGAGGTTTTAGGTTGTAGTTAATATAATATTTATAGGACTATTTCTCTCTATACCATTTGTATTTCATATACCTTTGACTATTGGATGTTCTTATAGGCACTTTAGTATTGCCAGTGTAACAGTAGAGCTTCCGTCCCTCTCCTCGCCCCTACCTGGGCTCGAACCAGGAACACATCGACAACAGCCACTCTCGAAGCTTCGTTACCCATCGCTCCACAAAAGCTGCGGCCCTTGCTGAGCAAGGGGAACAACTACTCCAAGTCTCAGAGCGAGTGACGTAACCGATTGAAATGCTATTAGCTCGCACCCGCTAACTAGCTAGCCATTTCACATCGGTTACACCAGCCTAATCTCGGGAGTTGATAGGCTTGAAGTCATAAATAGCGCAATGCTTGAAGCACAGGGAAGAGCTGCTGGCAAAACACACAAAAGTGCTGTTTGAATGAATGCTTACAAGCCTGCTGCTGCCTACCACTGCTCAGTCAGACTGCTCTATCAAATATCAAATCATAGACTTAATTATAACATAACACACAGAAATATGAGCCTTTGGTCATTAATATGGTCGAATCAGGAAACTATCATTTCGAAAACAAAACATTTATTATTTCAGTGAAATACGGAACCAAATCGGTGTCCAAAAATACCAATTTCCGATTGTTATGAAAACTTGAAATCGGCCCTAATTAACAGGCCATTCCGAATAATCGGTCGACCTCTAATTGAGATAAAAACGTCTACATTTGACCTTTAAGTACCCAGGCACATGAAATGAAGGATGATTCTGGAGGTCAGTGTTTTCTTAAGGAGGAAGAATCTGGCACTAAGTCAGGTCGAGACTCATAGGACTGTTTGACTGTTTTATTCCATTATACTGAGATTATTGGAGAGATGAACTATAATGGGAGAGATGAACTTCTGCGGTAACATTTAACTTTATTCCTACTTTGACACAGTGTAGGGCAGGCTACTTCTAAGTAGGAGGATCAGACTTTACAAACAGCATGAATGGGATGGAATGCATGGTGATTGTCTGCCATAGTAAACTGTTATAGCTGCTATCAGAGTTGACATTAGAACTACCAAGATACTATTGAGCGGAAGCATTTACCAGATGTTTTTATCCATGTGGACCATGTAGGAATCATACCCACAATTATTGTATTGCAAGCACCATGATCCAACTAACTGAGCCATTTTGCCAAGTTTACCTTTTCAGTCAAAGAGATTATTTAGAAATACACACCATCATAAGCTGTTGACCCAGATAACAAACCGTGGTATTCAGGATACACTACGCAACATGTCACGCTGTTGTCCATGTTTATTGGCAAAGAGTAGTAATTGGACAAGGGTTGTTTATACTTTTGATTCAATAAGATTATCATCACTAGAGTTTATTTTCAAAAAGACTGATTTAACAACCGACTGATTGGATACTGTAAAAACCTACTAGTACTACCTGGTAGACTCCCCTCACAGGTAGATGTTTCATTCTATCCCGTTCCAGGATTTTAGAATAGTGTGAAATGCTGCTATGTGGAACTAGGCCAAATCCTTACTGGCTTTCTTTCTGATTGGTAGGACTATTGTTGCTTTTTCTTCCTCGTAACGTTTGTTTGATCTTTAGGATAATAATAGCCATTCTCTGTAGTCTAAAATTGTATAGTTTGCTACCAATTATTCTAAATCAATCACAGGTGTTCTAACTAGTATGATAGATAGTGTACTGGTTAATGTGAGATATCACTGCTTGCACAAGGCATCATGACTAATTGCAACCTGCGTTCTTTTTTCCCAGTTTGAACAGCAGAGTGTTGAGGTGTTGGAGGTTTGGATAGGATGAAAAGCCCACTGTCCCTATGGAACTGACACGTTGAATAGCTAAAGATGGACTGGGAGCATTTGTAATCCCATTGTTTCATTTATTAGATTTTATTTTCTAGAGCCCCCACAGAGGTCATCCTTAACCCATTGATTCTTGAAAATCCACATGATACATGATTTTCTTCCTATTCAATGCTCCGTTCAACATGGTATAGAGGAGGAGAAACTATAGATTAACATACATCAGAAGAGACAAATCTGCATGTGTGGATTTGAAAAGCATCCTTTTAATTCCATCCCAACAACGTATTGTATACAAAGGGTTATGTGACTGTTTGTTGTATTTATTTTGCTGTGAGTGAGAAGTCAGTTTTACCAGGCTCTCAGCTGTGTCAGCGTGACAGATTCTGCATCAATCAGCGACGGTCAGGGGAGGACTCTCACATCCTGTGGTCGGCACATTTCAGAGGCACGCCATGAAGACAGCATTAATAGCCCGAGCGCTCGCTCTACTGCCAGCCACACAGCCCCACTCACGCAAAATGTGCTCACACTAATCTCCCCTGACACGAGGGCAACAGGATGGACTACTAGCTGGTTCTTATTATACCTCAGTGGTTCTGTGGACAAGGTCACCCTCTGATTGGTAGCCTACAACACCTGTTTCAAACCCTCCTATTGTTACCAGTTATGTTATGTGTGGACATTGAGGATACTAAGGGCAGAGAGTGTGGTAGCACTGTTCTATCCTCATAGTCATGCCTAGTTTATTCTGGTTATTCTGGTCTACTCGTGATGCTGGCTGTGCCATCTCAATTCGTCGTTAAAGTTGACTAGTCACTGTTGGCTCTGATTAAATGGGACTTCCCGAGGTTGGACATCTTGTCTAAATCCCTCTCTCTGGTTCTCCCGGTGTCTCTGGAACAACATGGGTGTTCTCTCTATTCCTGTCATCACTTGCTTGGTTTGATATGTGTGCCATTTGTTTCCCTGCAGGATGATGGCATCCTGAAAGAGATTGACATCAGCCAGCACACCAAAGAGGGATTTGAAAAGGCAGACCCCTCCCAGTTTGAGCTGCTGAAAGTGCTAGGCCAAGGCTCCTATGGAAAGGTAAGCATATACCTTGATTAAGGTGTTTGGATCTAAAGTATGTTATACCTACTCTGTGTTGTATGTGTACTGTACATTTGTGACCCTTTCCCCTAGTGTTCAATCTGGCATTACTGTTACTTTTGCAATCAGACTTTCAGATATTTTTGAGTGTGTGTATTAGTATTGTATTTGAGAGATATTCTACTGCCCTGTTGAAGCTAGTAACATAAGCATTTCACTGCACCTGCTATAACACCTGCAAATCTGTGTATACGACCAATAAACTTTGATTTGATTTGATATTAATGTCATCCACAGGTGTTCCTGGTGAGAAAAATCAGAGGCACTGACAGAGGACAGCTTTATGCCATGAAAGTGTTAAGGAAAGCAACACTAAAAGGTACTTATTATGATACTTTCGAAGAGTTGTATGTTTTTCATCAGCCCAAGCTAGCTAAGAACGATTATTACATTAAACATACATCATCGGGGTATGATTGATTATTGCAGTAAACAGACATGATCAGGGTATGATTGACTATTACAGTAAAATGATCAGGGTATGATTGGGGCAGGAAGATTCTAGCGGTTAAGAGCGTTGGGCTAGTAATAAAGGTTGCTGGTTCGAATCCCTGAGCCAACTAGGTGAAAAATCTGTCGATGTGCCATTGAGCAAGGCACTTAACCTCAATTGCTCCTGTAAGTCGCTTTGGATAAGAGCATGACCAAAATGATTGATTATTACAGTAAACAGACATGATCAAAGTCCCTATCCAGACAAACTGTTTTTTCTACATAAGTAAGAAAATATATATTATGTTTCCTATACTCAACAAATCTCAGTCAAAAACATTACTTTTTTTAATCAGCTCTAAAAAAATGAAATGTAGCCTTTTGTCCCTGTCTCAGGAAAGTGAGATGATGTCCTCCTTGCTTACATAATACAGGCACAGCTGCAGGAGTGTCCTCACTGCAAGGCAGAGAGCCATTGCAAGAGGAAACTGGCATAATATTCTGCATTGCAGTACAGGTGATTGAAGGGAGGCTCCCAGTGTTACGATTTTAACACAAAATAATTCATAAGGAAGTAGCTGACTTCCATTTCACAGGTGACCTAGGAAGAAGGCTTAAGTAATGCAGATAGATTAGCAGAAAGCAGCTGTCTATATTATACTACAATGTTCCCCCTTCAGGACCAGATCAGTGGCTGACTAGTGAGGGAAATTTTTATTTTACCTTTATTGTACTAGGCAAGTTCAGTTAAGAACAAATTCTTATTTTCAATGACAGCCTAGGAATAGTGGGTTAATTGCCTGTTCAGGGGCAGAACTTGTCAGCTCGGGGATTCAAACTTGCAACCTTTCGGTTACTAGTCCAACACTCTAACCACTAGGCTACCCTGCCGCCCCAGGGTAGCCTAGTGCCTTACCCTGGTAAACAGAGAGAAATGCCTTACTCATGCATGGTTGGGAGGTCTCATAGTTTCAACAGCTTTGACAGTATAGAAATTCGAACCTGAGGTATTTTATACAGTATCATCGGATACCGGCCCAACTGTAAGGGTTTCAATAAGTATAGCTTTCGTCAACATCTATTCAGTTCTACAAGTATCTTAACTCATTACCACTACTTTGATATGCTTTGTCTGTTTTTCAGTCCGGGATCGGGTGCGGTCCAAAATGGAGAGAGATATTCTGGCTGAAGTCAATCACCCGTTCATAGTCAAACTCCATTACGGTGAGCTCATCGACGCAACCATGTTCTGACTGGCACACATACATAGAACAGAACTGACAGGTCTAAACTGAAAACCCTGTTTTTAAAATGGGCAAATAATTATGGAACCAGATTGTCTTTATTTAGGTGATGTTAGAATGGGTCTGCCGTCAGACATCAGGCAGAAACATATTTTGATATTAAATGTAGTTGGATCTTGCATTGAATAACTCTCCAAGCGTTTTATAAAGCTTGGCACGTCTCTCTAAACATTTCAGTGACATCTGGAGCCCTTCAGACAGCGAAAGCCGTCACTCATCTCAAAGCACCTCACCTCCTTGTTTATCAGAATGCTCTGAGTAATTCCACAGCAGCCCCTGGTAAACAGAGAGTATTGCTCTGAGTATTCCCACAGCAGCCCCTGGTAAACAGAGAGTATTGCTATGAGTAATTCCACAGCAGCCCCTGGTAAACAGAGAGTATTGCTCTGAGTATTGCCACAGCAGCCTCTGGTAAACAGAGAGTATTGCTCTGAGTATTGCCACAGCAGCCCCTGGCAAACAGATGCACTCAACAAGCCAAATAAAAGCAATACTAGAGGTGGAGACCTTATCTGTTTTTCTATTTACATGTTTATCTCAAAATTAGACCAGGAAAGAAAGATTTCCCTTGCCACGCATGCCTTGAAGCAGTACAACCTCTCACAAAAGTCTGATTCACATTTAGAGTGTTTTCCTTTTATTCCATGTCATGTAGCGAAGGATAATATGTGTTGAGTGACCATTGTGATGTTGTTTTGGCCCAGCCTTTCAGACGGAAGGGAAGTTGTATCTGATTCTAGACTTCCTCCGAGGGGGAGACCTCTTCACACGGCTTTCCAAAGAGGTCAGTCAGTCATGTTAGTCACTGTGAGGGCTTACTGCTCCCTAATTCACTGTTTTATTAATACATTCAATCACCACATGATGTATTGTGTCCAATCAAAAACACCCTTTGACCAATGAGGAAAAAAACGAATGTCTATCATAATCCGTTCCAACGTTATTAGAGTTGTTACCCTTGTAGGATGGCCAATATTAGGATGACTAAATGAGTGGAGGCCACATTATAGTCACAGCTTGGCTGGATGCTGTGTGAGAATTAAGGCTAACTGACAGGCTCACAGTTGAACTCGTCATCTTTCTTCTCAAATTCGGAGGGCATAAAACAATATAGAGGTAGGATATATATCGATTTTGAGACATGACATTGTATTTTCATATTTTAGTATACAGTTTTCATTTTAATGCAAAACTCCTGTTCTTTTTAGAAGAGTTCTGACAAAAACAAGAGTATCTCTGTGAAATGTCAACTGAACACTGAGCATACCGCAATCATTTTATTTTCATAGCCTTTTACATTTAATTAAGCTTGTGTCATGGTAATTTAGACTTTTTGCTTCCCGCGGAAACAACTTTGCAGACGGCCACCACAGCAAATCCTAAAAGGTTGCTTCAAGAAAGCAGCAGCGCTCTGATTATAATATAATTGATTATAATTACTGCATCATTAATCAAATTTCATGCAATCAGTTCACACAATCAATCTCCAATTGACTTGGGCACATTTAGAATGCTAAGTCTCTTGGTGCACATGTCGCTGTGATTGAATAGGTATAGTATATTTCGAGTTGTAGCTTCATCAAATAATTTTCCCCAGTGATCAATAGCCTGGTCAATGTGTGTGTTTAATAATGAATGGGCTGGTGATTTGTTTAGCTTTATTTAACTAGGCAATTCAGTTAAGAACAAATTCTTATTTACAATGACAGCCAACCAGGGAACAGTAGGTTACCTACCTTGTTTAGGGGCAGAACAACACACTTTTACATTGTCAGCTCGGTGATTCAATCCAGCAACCTTTCGGTAACTGGCCCAAAGCTCTAACCACTAGGCTACCTGCCGCCTCTATGATTGGGTCCAAACACACTCTGAATGATATGGGTTTTGCCTTAATTGGCTTTGCTTTAATCTTGCTATTCAGCATCTCTGAATGTCCATGTACTGTTTACAGGGTGAGCTGAAAGAAGAACTTCAGTAATAAACAGTGTAGTGTTTTCAAGTGAACAACCCAGGTTTATTATTATTATTTTTGACCAGTCCTTTAATCTTGACATTTCTCATGCTCTTTCACTCAACTTAATTGCCTGTTTGCACCAGTGGGCCACACCTCATCGTAGAAACAACCTCTGTCCCTATCAGTCAGATTACAATACCTCCTCTGTTCTGTTGATTCATTACTCCTGAATCCATCCACTAACCCAGGGATAGTCAAACCATGGCCCGCGAGCCAATTCAAACTGGCCCGCGGCGAGTGTGAGTATTTTTTTTATATATATATAAAAAAATATATATATATTTGGGGGTGTTCAAAACACTCCAGGCCACACGTTAAGTTCTACAACTAGATAGAACGTGTGTAGAAATGATAATGGACCGATATATTTTCAAATAACTACCCTTTTTCTGGCCTACAAATTGATTTGGACAAACAAATCGGTCCTAAAAACAATGTGCAGCCCTCCGTTGAATTTCGAAATCCCAATGTGGCCCACAAGTAGAAATGATTGCCCACCCCTACACTAGCCCATATAATATTACCACTATTATGAATACATTATAGATAACAATGCCTGTGATGGACTGGAGGAAAAACAAGCATTTTCTTTATTTTGCTTCCTTGCTTATCTTACTATCGATTCAGTGACTCATATTTCCAAACCTCTCCTAGTGTACCCCCAGCCATTCTACTTATTTGTTCATTTCCAACTGGCACACCTGATCCACCTGGTCAACTGATCATCAAGCCCCTGATTGGTTGAATCGGGTGTGCTAGTAGGCCTACTGGAACAGATCATATGTAATGAACTGTTGGGGTACTTGAGGGGAGTTTTACCAAATGATTAAGGGGATGGAGATTATTATTGCAGAACAAAAACAACCTGCCGCCCGGATAATAGACCATCAACTTCGTAAACGCATTCACCCATGCTTCCTAAAACGACTGCCTCTGCTGTGTCATCGTGACTACTACCAATTCTGTAAATGATAACAACTGGAATAAAGTTGAACTTAATCTGTAAACAATTTGTCTCTTTGGATTTAAATGTGCTCTACTGGGCAGAGAGACATGTGGGAATTGAGATGTGAATGAATTACTGCTGGTCTTGGAATCAGTCATCTGGAGCAGCTAGCAGATGCACGGGTGCTGGCGGGATCTTGTTACTTTAACGGCAATTCAATTTTCTCCTTGGCACCGCAGGGTTTATTCCCCAAACAAATTCTATTTGGGAGCTAAATCAATCTTACTGTGGCTAAAATTAGCTCTGTAGTAAACAAGGAGAGAAGTCAACAATCCCATGCTCTGACTGAGGAAACTTTGGCAAAGGTTCTATGACATCCTAAATGCAAATATTTTGGGTGAGGTTCCAAGCAGCTGGCTTTGTGATCAAGTTAATGAGTTTCAATATGAGTTCAATCTGTGGCTAGTGCTCTTGTTTTGCTCAGGCTACCTGACATTGGAATAATGGAAAATACTCTGGTAAATTTGATCTGTTTAAAACACATCAATCTAAAACACTTCAATGTAGGCTACTCTTAGGTTTTAAAAAGATGATATTTCATGTTCACAATCATATATCACGTGTGTACTGTTTGCATATTGTCAATGACTCATGGACTGTCACTGGTAGTCTTTCTCCTTTGTCCATTTGCAGGTGATGTTTACTGAAGAGGATGTGAAGTTCTATCTGGCTGAGCTGGCCTTGGCCTTAGATCACCTTCACAGTCTGGGCATCATCTACAGAGACCTCAAACCAGAGAAGTAAAACACTTGTACACCCACTGACTGTACAGTGCCATAGACTACTTCTCTGTTCAAAGACCACCTTTGTGGTCCTGTCTGGCGCAGTTGGTAGAGTGTGGTGCTTGCAAGGGTTGTGGATTCGATTCCTGCTGTGTTGAGCCATACCTAAAGTGTATGCACACATGACTGTAAGTTGCTTTGGATAAAAGTATCTGCTAAATGGCATATATTGTACTGTTTTTATGCATGTGAATGCATGTATGCATGTTTCTTCATCTCAGAGATTTATTAATATTCTGATTGGGAATGACCAAGCACATAACTGCATTGGATTACTGGAGCGCCGTCTGATTTGATATCATATAATACTGATCGAGGAGCTCAAACAAGGTTGCTGCTCTGTGTTGCTGCCTTCTCCGTGCCTATAAAACATCTACATGTCTCTGGTGCAATCAAGGCAGCATCTGTCTGTCTTTTCCGTGAGCACATCCTTCTGTTTATTCTGAAAGTGCTATCAGAGGGCTTGTACAGTTGATGGAAACGTTTGACGACCTCCAAATGCATCAGTCAAGGAAACATTTAGGCCCCTGAGATGTGAAAAGTGTCTACTTTTCCATCAACCTCTATTTTTCATGTTAACAATGTGGAATGCAGGACTAGTAAATTGGCTCTCAGGGGGATTTGATGAGAGGAAATAAATTAAGAGCTCTCAGCCTGCTCCTTGATTTCCCTCTCCAATGGGAATAATTCATGCGTGAAGGTGTCGCGTCTTTACAGGTTTCATTTTATTTACAAAAATAAATTTCATTAGTATATACTCTTACCCAGAGCAAGTTACAGTAGCAAGTGCATAGATTTTTCCCAATACTGGTCCTCCATGGGAATTGAACCCACAACCTTGGCATTGCAAGCACCATGCTCTACCAACTGAGCCACAGTGGATTTGCAGTGGACTTCATTTTTTTGAAGGGCAAGCTATTCCCAGCTTTACTGTTGATGATTAATGACAGCAACCCAAGGGCACAGTGTGCTGTGCACAAATCCATTTGTTCTAACAAACAAACACTCAATAAATGTGTGGGTGACATGTACTGTGCAGAGAGGTGTAAAGATTTTATATACAGTGTTTCTATTATACAGATATACTGTATACTGATGTGACATTCCTTCCCTCTACAGTATCCTTCTTGACGAGGAGGGCCACATCAAGATTACAGGTGACTAAAAACCGTTTTGATAAGAGATTAGTAGCGTTAGTAGTCCCTTGGAATAGCAGTTGTCTCTCCTCTACATTGAATACATTAAGCCCATTGCTGGTGGCCGTTTTCCGCCGTCTTTAACATCAGTCCCTTTGTTTTTTAGATTTCGGGCTGAGTAAAGAGGCAACAGACCATGACAAGCGAGCGTACTCCTTCTGCGGGACGATAGAGTACATGGCCCCTGAGGTGGTCAACAGAAGAGGACATACACAGAGTGCTGACTGGTGGTCATTTGGCGTCTTAATGGTATGAACCTCCCTCCCTTTCTTTTGATAATGCATTACACACATACTATAGCTATTGGTTGGCTGCAATGTTGCTGCAACGCAATCTCCAGGGCAGAGTTTCATATCGTACAATTATTCTTGAATCCAGTATGTGGACGTAGCACTACGCATACAGCCTGTACGACCAGATGTGGTATCTTAATTTGATCACTTTGTTGTTGCAGAAAATTCTCCTTCACAGCAGGAACTGCAAATTTGTAGTGTTTTCCAGGTTTAAAAAGGCTTCTAAAGTTTGTAATTTCCACTTTAACATTTTAGACTTGATTTGCCCTAACGAAAAATGTATCAACCCTATAAAAATATACATTAATTATAATCGACCTTAAATAAATAACTGTTCCTTTTCATTTTGTATTAGCACTTTGCATTTTCACTTTTTGTATTTTTTTGAGCATAGATTAAGTTAATGATATTATTTTTGCATCTTGGCTTCCTTGGGGTATTCCTCCTCGTGCTTTTGAGTATGAGTACTCTTTGAACTCTTTACAGATATGTTCTCTCCCACGCACTGGCCGCATTTCGTTGTAGCCTGTGCGCAAGCCCTCATACTTGCTTTCTACTTCCCATTAATTATCATCCACATAATAATTCACATATCCTGTTGCTGCAGGATTGTATTCCTGCTGTGGGAAACTGGTCAAATTAAGATAGTACATCTGTATACTCCAAATGTGGATCTTAATGCATCACACAAAAGATGCATAATAATGACTATGCATACGGGTATGGTAGTAGTTCACTACTAATACGTCATACATTCATCTCTTCAGTCCTCTTAAATTACAAGATGAATGCGGATTGAATAGAGCCAGACATGGTATAATCAGGTTGCTGCTCACTAATCCACACATTACTCAACTACCTGTAGCTGCGGGCAAATGACCAAATCGCCCTCTAGTGGTCTCATGGGTGGAATGTTAATCATCCTTTTCATTATTCCATAATAAATAAACATTATTATTTTTTAAACAGTCAAATCCGGTGTTTTTATGTCAATCGGTTTTGTTATATTTCAGTCTTTTGTGATGTGTAATACTGGGATGCAAAATCAAACATGAATACATTTCAACTCTAAATCTTTTATTTTTTATTTATTTCACCTTTATTTAACCAGGTAGGCCAGTTGAGAACAAGTTCTCATTTACAACTGTGACCTGGCCAAGGGGTGACCATTGAAATATACCTGCTGGAGCATGTACTATGGGTGGGTGTTGCTATGGTGACCAGTGAGCTGAGATAAGGTGGGACTTTACCTAGCAAAGACTTATAGATGAGCTGGAGCCAGTGGGATTGGAGATGAATATGTAGCGAGGGCCAGCCAACGAGAGCATACAGGTAGCAGTGGTGGGTTTGGTGACAAAACGGATGGCACTGTGATAGACTACATCCAATTTGCTGAGTAGAGTGTGGGAGGCTATTTTGTGAATGACATCGCGGAAGTCAAGGATCGGTAGGATGGTCAGTTTTACGAGGGTATGTTTAGCAGCATGAGTGAAGGAGGCTTTGTTGTGGAATAGGAAGCCGATTCTAGATTTAATTTTGGATTAGAGATGCTTAAAGAATGTGGAAGGAGAGTTTATAGTCTAACCAGACACCTAGGTATTTGTAGTTGTCCACATATTCTAAGTCAGAACCGCCCAGAGTAGTGATGCTAGTCGGGCGGGCGGGTGTGGGCAGCGATCGGTTGAAGAGCATGCATTTAGTTTTACTAGCATTTAAGAGCAGTTGGAGGCCACGGAGGGCATGTTGTCCGGCATTGAAGATCATCTGGAGATTTATTAAAAGTGTTCAAAGAATGGCTAGAAGTATACAGAATGGTGTCGTCTGCGTAGAGGTGGATCAGAGAATCACCAGCAGCAAGAGTTACATCATTGATATATACAGAGAAAATAGTCAGCCCGAGAATTGAACCCTGTGGCACCCCCATAGAGATTACCAGAGGTCCGGACAACAGGCCCTCCGATTTGACACACTGAACTCTATCTGAGAAGTAGTTGGTGAACGAGGCGAGGCAGTCATTTGAGAAACCAAGGTCTTCCGATAAGAATGCGGTGATTGACAGAGTTTAAAGCCTTGTCCAGGTCGATGAATACACATGCACAATATTGTCTCTTATCGATGGCGGTTATGATATCGTTTAGGACCTTGAGCGTGGCTGAGTTGCACCCATGACCAGCTCAGAAACCAGATTGCATAGCAGAGAAGGTACGGTGGGATTCGAAATGGTCGGTGATCTGTTTGTTAACTTGGCTTTCGAAGACTTTAGAAAGGCAGAGCAGGATAGATATATGTCTGTAACAGTATGGGTCTAGAGTGTCTTCCCCTCTGTAGAGGGGGATGACCGCGGCAGCTTTCCGATCTATAGGGATCTCAGACGATATGAAAGAGAGGGTGAACAGGCTAGTAATAAGGGTTGCAACAATTGCGGCACATAATTGTAGAAAGAGAGGTTCCAGATTGTCTATCTCAGCTGATTTGTAGGGGGTCCAGATTTTGCAGCTCTTTCAGAACATCAGCTATCTGGATTTGGGTTTTTTATTTTTATTTTTTTATTTCACCTTTATTTAACCAGGTAGGCTAGTTGAGAACAAGTTCTCATTTGCAACTGCGACCTGGCCAAGATAAAGCATAGCAGTGTGAACAGACAACACAGAGTTACACATGGAGTAAACAATTAACAAGTCAATAACACAGTAGAAAAAAAAGGGGAGTCTATATACATTGTGTGCAAAGGCATGAGGAGGTAGGCGAATAATTACAATTTTGCAGATTAACACTGGAGTGATAAATGATCAGATGGTCATGTACAGGTAGAGATATTGGTGTTTAAAAGAGCAGAAAAGTAAATAAATAAAAACAGTATGGGGATGAGGTAGGTAAAAATGGGTGGGATATTTACCGATAGACTATGTACAGCTGCAGCGATTGGTTAGCTGCTCAGATAGCAGATGTTTGAAGTTGGTGAGGGAGATAAAAGTCCATTCGTTCCAGTCACAGGCAGCAGAGAACTGGAACGAAAGGCGGGTGAAGGAGAAGCGGGTGGGGGGGCTTGGGTACGTTGCTGCGGGAGGTGCAGAGCTGTTGGCCGGGGTAGGGGTAGCCAGGTGGAAAGCATGACCAGCCGTAGAAAAATGCTTATTGAAATTCTCGATTATCGTGGATTTATCGGTGGTGACAGTGTTTCCTAGCCTCAGTGCAGTGGGCAGCTGGGAGGAGGTGCTCTTATTCTCCATGGAATATTGGGGTCCCAGAAATTTTTGGAGTTTGTGCTACAGGATGCACATTTCTGTTTGAAAAAGCTAGCCTTTGCTTTCCTAACTGACTGTGTATATTGGTTCCTAACCTCCCTGAAAAGTTGCATATCGCAGGGGCTATTCGATGCTAATGCAGTACGCCGCAGGATGTTTTTGTGCTGGTCAAGGGCAGTCAAGTCTGGAGTGAACCAAGGGCTATATCAGTTCTTAGTTCAATCTTTTTTGAATGGGGCATGCTTATTTAAGATGGTGAGGAAAGCACTTTTAAGGAATAACAAGGCATCCTCTACTGACAGGAAGAGGTCAATATCCTTCCAGGATACCCAGGCCAGGTCGATTAGAAAGGCCTGCTCGCTGAAGTGTTTTAGGGAGCGTTTGACAGTGATGAGGGATGGTCGTTTGACCGCGGACCCAGTACGGATGCAGGCAATGAGGCAGTGATCACTGTTATCCTGGTTGAAGACAGCAAAGGGCAGGTTGGTCAGGGTGATATCTATGAGGGTGCCCGTGTTTACGGATTTAGGGTTGTACCTGTTAGGTTCCTTGATCTTTTGTGAGATTGAGGGCATCTAGCTTAGATTGAAGGATGACTGACTGGGGTGGTAAGCATATCCCAGTTTAGGTCACCTAACAGTATTTCTGGAAAGGTGGATTTTTAAAAATAGAAGCTCGAACTGTTTGGGCACATACCTGGATAGCATGACAGAACTCTGCAGACTATCTCTGCAGTAGATTGCAACTCCGCCCCCTTTGGCAGTTCTATCTTGGCAGAAAATGTTGGAGTTGGGGATGGAAATTAGAGAATTTCTGGTCCTTCCTAACCAGGATTCAGACACGGCTAGGACATCAGGGTTGGCAGAGTGTGCTAAAGCAGTGAATAAAACAAACTTAGGGAGGAGGCTTCTGATGTTAACATGCATGAAACCAAGGTTTTTACGGTTACAGAAGTCAACAAATGATAGTTCCTGGGGAATAGGTGTGGTGCTGGGGTCTATAGGGCCTGGGTTAACCTCTACATCACCAGAGGATGAGTAGGATGAGGGTACGGCTAAAGGCTATAAGAACTGGTCATCTAGTTCTTTGGGAACAGAGAATAAAAGGAGAAGATTTCTGGGCATGGTAGAATAGATTCAGGGCATAGTGTACAGACAAGGGTATGGTAGGATGTGAGTACAGTGGAGGTAAACCTAGGCGTTGAGTGACGATGAGAGAGGTTTCGTCTCTGGTGGTACCAGTTAAGCCAGGTGAGGTCTCCGCATGTGTGGGGGGTGGGACAAAAGAGCTATCTAAGGCATGTTGAGCGGGACTGCGGGCTCTACAGTGAAATAAAACAATACGAACTAGCCGAGGCAGCAGTAGACAAGGCATATTGACATTCAAGAAAGGCATAAAGCAATCACAGGTGTTGATCGGGAGAACTAAGACAACAACGGGTAAATAGCGATGAATGGGCAGAGCGGGTCAGTTGTGCACATACAGGACCTGAGGTCAAGGCTGGGGATAAACCAAATGAGGTACCGTGTTATCGAAACAGTCCAGGGGGCATCAGCTGTGTAGCGGAGTGATCATAGGGTCCAATGAGCAGCAGCAATGAGTGAGTCGGGGAGCCGTTCGGTAGTCACTACTATGGTCGGCGAGCGGGACATGGACAGGTGTTTTCTTTTTTTTAAGCCTATAACCGTGTGTGAGGTGTATATTTTTGTTTCAGAGTAGATTTGTTTAAGACTACCAAGAAACACTCTGTGTGACCTTGATTTAGCCCACTGCAGTAAAATGCAAAAAAAACAAGGGACTGCCTCTAGTTCTCCACTTTCTCTAAAGTACAAGGGACTGCCTCTAGTTCCTTTATATTTCCCTAATGTTTTCAAGGCTCAATACTTTAGTCTCGCATTAAAACCAGATCAATACAAACCTCGTCAAATGTATTCCTTTAGGGTACAGAATTTGGGCCTAGTATTGATTTTGTGCTCTATTTCAGAATCCTATCCTGGATTTTCTATTTTCTTACCTTTGATATTAAACACTCCATTGTTGAGGAAGAGCTTTAAAGTAAGCATTTCGCTGGACTGTTTACACCTGTTGTATCCTGTGCATGCAAAAACATTTACTTTGATTTGATTTTATAACACAAGCTCTGCTCTCTCCTAAAGAAAAGCACCAGGCACTCTTACTGGTTTCACCTGGCTCTCCATCTGCAGTGCTAGAAGAAGAGCATGTGTAGTAGCTGGAAAATATTATTTTTCCTATATCATGCCCTAGTATAGTGAGTTAGCCAGCCAAGATGTCTGGCATAACTACCTCACTTGATATGCCAAACACCTAGTCCTCAAAGCAAACAGCAATTGTGAGTCATCTGTGACACTGCAGACCTGGGCAGCTCCTCAACTTCCCTCATTTCGTACAGCAATAATCAGGAAATGAAAAGTCATTGCACTGTAATGTTTTTTTTGTAACACTTAACGTATGAGAACCATATGAAAATAGAAATAATGTAGACAGGAAAATCGAATTTCCTCTAGAGCAGAGAAGAGCTGGTTTATTTATGTAAATGAATTCTGAGTTGAGCTCAATTCAAACTGATAAGGGCACCCTGGCTGTGGGGGATTGTTTTCGAGGAATCAATCAATGATGTAGCAGAGGCACACAAACACACACACAGCAAATTGACTTTGTTTCAAGTATTGTCAGATGATTATATTGTCAGAAAGCATTGAGCCATCTAATGCTCAACACGTGAGCATGGCCGCTTGAATTTGTATTCACACTCACATACAGCTGTAGAATCCTAATTTGACCTATATTGTCACAGCAAAATAATCTTGCACCAACAGGATTTTAATGTTAAGTCCATAATATTGCTTGATCGGTGGTTAGGCTAAAATTAGGCTACATGAAAAGTGCAATACTGTTAATGTAACCATGTGTTAGCGTGGGTTTTCAGTGAATTTATGTAAATAATGAAGCAAAAGAGTGATCAAATTAGGATCCTACATCTGTAGATTAAATGTTACATAAAGGGAGACATAAGGACAGGAGCTAGCATCAATGCAAGCTTTTAATGTTGAGTGCTATTGCACATTCATTTTAATGGTTGAAGAAGTTGATGACAACAGTTTGATTGTAGTATTTTCAGCATTTTCACAGCTTTCCTGTGTAGCTCAGTTTGTAGAGGATGGTGCTTGCAACACCAAGGTTGTGGGTTTGATTCTCATAAGGGACCAGTATGAAAATGTGTGTCCTCACTACTGTAAATCACTCTGGATTAAGAGTGTCTACCTAAATGTAAGTAGAAGCTGTTCAAATTGTGGTGAAATACATTAGATTGATTTGTAAATTGCCATTGACATTTTTTATCTTTGATTTCAGTTTGAAATGCTGACAGGATCTCTACCATTTCAAGGCAAAGACCGCAAGGAAACAATGGTCCTGATACTGAAGTAAGATACTATACTGACAATGTCTATGGCAACTACCCCAGGAAGAGTAGCTGCTGCCTTGCCAACAGCTAATGGGGATCCCTTATAAATACAAGACTATATATGAAATAATATTTTTTTCTGTGAAATAACTTTTTTATCCTGTTTCGTAGGGCAAAACTTGGCATGCCACAATTCTTAAGCCCAGAGGTGCAAAGTCTAATACGGGCCCTCTTCAAAAGAAATCCTGCCAATAGATTAGGTATGTAGTCAAGAGCATTACTAAAATGTGTCTTTTCACATGATCCATTCTATTCATCAATTGGAAGACAAATTTACAGCATTAGATCAACCTTTTCTCATTTATTAAATGGGACACAGTAGACAGCATTGAAATCTGAATCTTAGGATAGTGCAGGCTAGAGGGCACAGTTACTGTATGTTTTCTCTTACCCATCGGTAGAAGCTGGTTGGCCAGTGGTGGGACTGAATATCGTCATATGAATCACTTCCTCCGTGATTTATAAGATAGAGAGTAAATTCACCGAGACCTCTTCAAACTGGAGTCATTCTTTATGTATCATTACGGGAAATATTAGTCATAATTTACCTAAAGCTGAGAGGTTATATGTGTTATATGCATCTATATGAGCCTTTATAAGACATGTATATGAGCCTTTATAAGACATGTATATGAGCATGAATATGAGCCTTTATAAGGCATGAATGTGAGCCTTTATAAGGCATGAATATGAACCTTTATAAGGCATGAATGTGAGCCTTTATAAGGCATGAATATGAACCTTTATAAGGCAGGAATGTGAGCCTTTATAAGGCATGAATGTGAGCCTTTATAAGGCATGAATGTGAGCCTTTATAAGGCATGAATATGAACCTTTATAAGGCAGGAATGTGAGCCTTTATGTATTACTGTATAGTGCTTATATGTTATGTAGCCACCACCGGAGACCCTAGTTAAATAAAATGGTCTAGATAGTGTAGCTAATATTACCCATAATACCCCATATTCTCACTGAAAGAGCAGAGATACTTGAGATAGAATTTTAGTAAGTGAGAAATTTACAGCCCAGTGAAGCTAAAAAGAGTATTCAATCTAAATGTCCTGGTGTATTTTACTGTTAGGTGCTGGACCAGATGGAGTCGAGGAGATTAAAAGGCATAATTTCTTTGGAAATATAGATTGGAATGTGAGTACAATGCTTCTCGTAACCTTTTCTAGAAATCATTAAAGGCAAAGATGACCATCCATTGCTTTTTGATATGTCCTGAGGATTTCCTTTGGATTGTTGTACTTTCATACAAGAAGTGAAGGTATTTTACCTCGGACTTTGTACCTACTAAGTAGAGAGGGAAGAAAACAAGATAATTGAAAGCTTTCTTCTTTCCAAGAGGACAATTTTCTGTACAGTATTTGGGTTGAAACATAATCTATTTTTACTCTCAGAAGTCACTGACCTATTTCTCTTACCTTGTTTTGGTTTTTGGTTGCCATACTAACAGATCAAGCAAAGAGACATACCAAATCACCATGGATTAAATGTAGCTCAATACTAAATGGAAAAATTAAAGTAGCATTTTACCTTTCCCCCTCATGGTGAAACCACAGAAGCTTTACAGAAGAGAGATCAAGCCTCCATTCAAACCAGCAGTGGGCAGGCCAGAAGACACCTTCCACTTTGACCCCGAATTCACCTCCCGCACACCAACAGGTGATTAGTAATTGTAGGTGAAGTAGTTCAGCCCGTTGGCGTGTGTGGTGTGCGTTTGTGTGTGTGTGTGTGTGTGTGTGTGTGTGGGATGTTGCCACATAATTTCATTAATCATGATGTTATGTTTCATTTCATGCCGTTTGCTTCTCTGTTATGCTGTTTACTCAAAATAATAATTTCTCCATGCATCTGTGTTCCACACACAAACTGACATCAATTTGCTGTTAAATTACTGACAAATAACCCCCTCTTTTATATCGACATAAAGAACACTTCCATATCGACAAAGTCAACCAGCCACAACCCTCTGAAATGATTATATCATTCAATGAGTGCAGTTACATGCACACAATAATATGATTATTGTGAATAATCAGATTAATATAATAGTTTGACTTAAACGTTTGCATGCTTTGCAAGAAGATCGATTTTCCTAATAATCCTGTTTCCAAGGTCACATCTGAAATCAGACTTCCTGGTGGGACTTAAATAAATGCAGAAAATCACCAATCAGAATGAATGTTCTACCATGTTATTTTTCTGAAGCATATTTGATTCTGAGTTCGGACATATAACGTTTATATGTGAAAACCATTCATACGTTTTTCCAAACTCAGTTCACTCTCGCAGCGCAAAAGAAGGCAGCTCATGCTGCTCATGCTGCTCATGCTGCTCATGCTGCTCATGCTGCTCATGCTGCTCATGCTGCTCATGCTGCTCATGCTGCTCATGCTGCTCATGCTACCACATGGCCATATCAAATCCACTGCTACAGTATAACTCTGATTTAAAGCATTTACATGTCCTAATCATTTGAAAGAGTGCTCAGAAAACCAGGCGTTTTAATCGCTGTGTGCTTACTTCCATTATGACTTTATGCCGATTTAAGATGAGCAGAGTAAGGTGTTTACTCATTGGGACTATTTGGCCTACACTACAATGCTATATTTGGCCTACTGCCATAATCAGTTGAATGTTGAATTATTAGTGTGCATGGAAACGTACTCAATGAATCCTAGTCCATGTGCAAAGGAAATTTGGTACAAAAGTACCAATATTTAACCTCATATATCAGCTGCTAGTGTGCAAAGTCAGTAGCTGTAGCTGTACATAAAGGTTAAATAATAATAATAAAAAAGACCCTATAGGCCACATCTGTACACTACAATGGGACTGCCCCTCAAAAGTAAATTCATGATAAATTACATTAACTCAACAATGTAATGTATTTCCAGTTGCTAATATGTCCAAGTTCCCATGTCTGTCCTGTTCTCCCATCAGACAGTAGAGGTTGTAACAGGTTCTGTACCATCTGTCACCTTCTCCCATCAGACTCGCCTGGCATCCCTCCCAGTGACAACACACACCAGCTCTTCAGAGGGTTCAGCTTCGTGGCCACTAATCTGGACCAGGACCAGTCTATTGCTGAAATACAGCAGAACTCAACAGTCAACCCTATTGTACAAGTGAGTATGCTAGAGGGAGAGGACTAATCAACTCAGGTATACAGCTCCTCCATCAACCATATAAACTTATTAAATACTCAAAGGAATATTTGAAACAATAAAAAATATCAATATTTTTTAGATAATATGACATCCTTCAGGCAATTGTCTTTTTATATATATTTTCAATTGTCCATGAATTAAATGTAACCACCAAATGGACGTTGGTGTCTCTATAGTCTCAACTTCAAGGGGAATATCAAGCCTTGTTTTTGAAACTGTATGTACAAATGAAGAAGAAATCAATATGATATCAGGAAGGAACCTCATGGGGATGTCCTAGCATAACATCATAATACATTAGATTAACCACTTTCGATACTCTATTCAGAAAGTGTTGAGTAAAGGAATTAAAGGCTGATTATCTGCTTTATGTAAATCATTCATATAAATAATTGATACTTTTTTTGGTGCTTCAGGGAGACCCCTTTCCTTTGGACTATATGTGTATGGATTACCTGACCTATCAGCTTAGTATCAACTACCACTCTTACCTGACCTATCATCTTAGTATCAACTACCACTCTTACCTGACCTATCAGCTTAGTATCAACTACCACTCTTACCTGACCTATCAGCTTAGTATCAACTACCACTCTTACCTGACCTATCAGCTTAGTATCAACTACCACTCTTACCTGACCTATCATCTTAGTATCAACTACCACTCTTACCTGACCTATCAGCTTAGTATCAACTACCACCCAGATTTACCTGACCTATCAGCTTAGTATCAACTGTACCTGACCTATCATCTATCCACCACCTTTACCTATCAGATTAGTATCAACTACCTTACCTATCATCTTAGTATCAACTACCACCCTTACCTATCAGTATCAACTACCACCCTTACCTATCAGTATCAACTACCACCCTTACCTATCAGCTTAGTATCAACTGCCACCCTTACCTGACCTATCAGCTTAGTATCAACTACCACCCTTACCTGACCTATCAGATTAGTATCAACTACCACCTTTACCTATCAGATTAGTATCAACTGCCACCCTACCTATCAGCTTAGTATCAACTGCCACCCTTACCTGACCTATCATCTTAGTATCAACTACCACCTTTACCTATCAGATTAGTATCAACTGCCACCCTTACCTATCATCTTAGTATCAACTACCACCCTTACCTATCAGCTTAGTATCAACTACCACCCTTACCTATCAGCTTAGTATCAACTACCACCCTTACCTATCAGCTTAGTATCAACTGCCACCCTTACCTGACCTATCAGCTTAGTATCAACTACCACCCTTACCTTACCTATCAGATTAGTATCAACTACCACCTTTACCTATCAGATTAGTATCAACTACCACCCTTACCTATCAGCTTAGTATCAACTACCACCCTTACCTTACCTATCAGATTAGTATCAACTACCACCTTTACCTATCAGATTAGTATCAACTACCACCCTTACCTATCAGATTAGTATCAACTACCACCCTTACCTATCAGCTTAGTATCAACTACCACCCTTACCTGACCTATCAGCTTAGTATCAACTACCACCCTTACCTTACCTATCAGATTAGTATCAACTACCACCTTTACCTATCAGATTAGTATCAACTACCACCTTTACCTATCAGATTAGTATCAACTACCACCCTTACCTATCATCTTAGTATCAACTACCACCCTTACCTATCAGCTTAGTATCAACTACCACCCTTACCTATCAGCTTAGTATCAACTACCACCCTTACCTATCAGCTTAGTATCAACTACCTCCCTTACCTATCAGCTTAGTATCAACTACCACCCTTACCTGACCTATCAGCTTAGTATCAACTACCACCCTTACCTTACCTATCAGATTAGTATCAACTACCACCTTTACCTATCAGATTAGTATCAACTACCACCCTTACCTATCAGCTTAGTATCAACTACCACCCTTACCTTACCTATCAGATTAGTATCAACTACCACCCTTACCTATCAGATTAGTATCAACTACCACCCTTACCTATCAGATTAGTATCAACTACCACCCTTACCTGTCAGCTTAGTATCAACTACCACCCTTACCTGACCTATCAGCTTAGTATCAACTACCACCCCTACCTGACCTATCAGCTTAGTATCAACTGCCACCCTTACCTATCAGCTTAGTATCAACTGCCACCCTTACCTGACCTATCAGCTTAGTATCAGCTTACTATCAACTACCACCCCTACCTTGGGGCAGCAGGTAGCCTAGTGGTTAGAGCGTTGGGCCAATAACCGAAAGGTTTCTGGATCGAATCCCTGAGCTGACAAGGTAAAACATTTGTTTTTCTGCTCCTGAACAAGGCAGTTAACCCACTGTTCCCCGGTAGGCCGTCATTGTAAATAAGACTTTGCTCTTAACTGACTTGCCTAGTTACATAAAAAAACAGCATCTGATGAATTCAATTTATTTTACGTGGTGACAGTGGTGAGATGGAGGTGATCCCCATGGTCTTTTGTTTTAACCATCTCAGCCACTGCTCCAGAGAAGGCCTCTCGTGTCCTGCAGCGCACAACAACACATCCACTCACATGAATAACAACATAACTGATTCTACCAGATGGTTCATACCTGAGTGAGAAAGTCACTCACTAGAAAGGCCTCCCAGTGCCCTCAGGCCTCAGCAAAGCATATTGATTTGTGGTAGCACATAGTTCCGTCGATGACATCATGGCCATGTGCGCTCTGCCGTGGCAACGCTCTGGGAACATTTTGATCCTCTGCTTTTTCCATTGTATTGAACAAGTGAGGTTAGAAGCTGCTGCAGTGTGGATGAATAAGCCAACATCTCTCATAGAACACAATAGACTAGCATGGAATGTCCTGCAGACCACAAGGTGAATGTGTGAAACCAAGAGAGACTATTACTCTAGTGATGTGTGAAACCATGATAGATTATTACTGTAGTGATGTGTGAAACCATGATAGATTATTACTGTAGTGATGTGTGAAACCATGATAGATTATTAATGTAGTGATGTGTGAAACCATGATAGATTATTACTATAGTGATGTGTGAAACCATGATAGATTATTACTGTAGTGATGTGTGAAACCATGATAGATTATTACTGTAGTGATGTGTGAAACCATGATAGATTATTAATGTAGTGATGTGTGAAACCATGATAGACTATTACTATAGTGATGTGTGAAACCATGAAAGACTATTATTGTAGTACATTCACATTTTCAGTTCACTTTTCTTGCTCTCGTTTGTGATTTGACATACAGCCATGAAAGAAGAACACTTCCTAAATCTCCACATGTAAAATCACATAAAATCACATTGTGTGTAAAAGCACACAATCTCCGTGCTTCTACACCTGCATTGCTTGCTGTTTGGGGTTTTAGGCTGGGTTTCTGTACAGCACTTTGAGATATCAGCTGATGTACGAAGGGCTATATAAATACATTTGAATTGATTTGATTTGATTTGATACATCACAAGAGAAAGGAGAAATGCGACCAAAGTGCACTCAGGCAGAAACACTGTTCACCTAGAATGTTCTTCAAGGACCATCATTACCAGGGGAATCATTTGATAGCTTTGGTAGATCTGTTTTGAAAACCAGTATGCTCCATTTTGCATATGAAAAAGGCTTCCCTGGATATGTCTGAGGATTATAGAAGGACTGATGGATTCCCTAGTCTGCCAGAGCAGGATTATAACATGAGCGAAGAGTAAGGAAGTCTGTTGACAAGCTTACTGGAGCATGATTATGACCAAAGGCTTTTATGTAAAATATGCTTAAACGTATTTGTGATGGCTGGACATGTTTGTCATTTCAGCAACTTCATGGGACCAACATCCATTTCACAGATGGGTATGAGGTAAAGGAGGAGGTGGGCTTGGGGGCGTACTCTGTCTGCAAACGATGCATCCACAAAATCACCAGTGTTGAATATGCTGTCAAAGTAAGTGAACCGTATGGGTAGATTTTTCAAGGGGAATGTTTATGTATAGATAGTTTATCATTCTTAGAGAAGGTAATTCTTTTCACGACTCGTCAGTTACATGAAACAGCAGCATATACAACAAAGGGACGTTACGATCACTGCAAAGACTCCAGGTTGATGTACGACCTTTAATTATTGCAGCCTTGTGATGTACTGTATATAGGCTACCCATTGCACTTCAACAACTATAAGCCTTTCAACTATAATATAGTTTCCCTTAGGATGATTCACGCAGCGACAATGATTCTGTATGTTGTGCAGACGATGCTCTGAGTTACACATTTTATCATGAGGGAACCAAGCAGTTGTAATTTAACAGGGGGGGTGTCTCTTTCAGATCATCGACAGAGTTAAGAAAGATCCATCTGAGGAAATTGAGATTCTGTTGAGATACGGGCAGCATCCAAACATCATCACGCTGAAGGATGTATGTCATCATTCAATGACTCCCATACACACGCACATGCTGAAAGCCCCCCATAAGGGCAGAGAACCTTGCCAGTTTGCATACCTAAGGAAAAATGTGCCCCTGCAAACTTCATTGAATTTTCACTGACCCTAATATTTCATTTTATCTTCTACAGTTGAAGTTGTAAGTTTACATATACTTAGGTTGGAGTCATTAAAACTTGTTTTTCAATCACTCCTCAAATTTCTTCTTAATAAACCATCGTTTTGGCAAGTCGGTTAGTACATCTACTTTGTGCATGACACAAGTAATTTTTCCAACAATTGTTTACAGATGATTTAATTTATAATTCACTGTATCACAATTCCAGTGGGTCAGAAGTTTACATAAACTAAGTTAACTGTGCCTTTTAAACAGCTTGAAAAATTCCAGAAAAAGCTGTCATGGCTTTAGAAGCTTCTGATAGGCTAATTGACATAATTTGAGTCAATTGGAGGTGTACCTGTGGATGTATTTCGAGGCCTACCTTCAAACTCAGTGCCTCTTTGTTTGACATCATGGGAAAATCAGCCAAAAATTGTAGACCTCCACAATTCTGGTTCATTCTTGGGAGCAATTTCGAAACGCCTGAAGGTACCACGTTCATCTGTACAAACAATAGTACGCAAGAATAAACACCATGGGACCACTCACCCATCATACCGCTCAGGTGCTAAAAGTGCAAATCAATACCAGAACAACAGCAAAGGACCTTGTGAAGATGCTGGTACAAAAGTGTATATCCACAGTAAAACAAGTTCTATATCAACATAACCAGAAAGGCCGCTCAGCAAGGAAGAAGCCACTGCTCCAAAACCACCATAAAAATGCCAGACTACGGTTTGCAACTGCACATGAGGACAAAGATCATACTTTTTGGAGAAATGTCCTCTGGTCTGATGAAACATAAATAGAACTGTTTGGCCATAATGACCATCGTTATGTTTGGAGGAAAAAGGGGGAGGCTTGCAAACCGAAGAACACCATCCCAACCGTGAAGCACAGGGGTGGCAGCATCATGTTGTGGAGGTGCTTTACTGCAGGAGGGACTGATGCACTTCACAAAATAGATGGCATCATGAGGGAGGAAAATTATGTGGATATATTGAAGCAACATTTCAAGACATCAGTCAGGAAGTTAAAGCTTGGTCGCAAATGGGTCTTCCAAGTGGACAATGACCCCAAGCATACTTCCAAAGTTGTGGCAAAATGGCTTAAGGACAAGAAGGTCAAGGTATTGGAGTGTCCATCACAAAGCCCTGACCTCAATCCTATAGAAATGTGTTGGCAGAACTGTAAAAGCATGTGTGAGCAAGGAGGCCTACAAACCTGACTCCGTTACACCAGCTCTGTCAGAAGAATGGGCCAAAATTCACCCAACTTATTGTGGGAAGCTTGGGGAAGGCTACCCGAAATGCTTGACCCAAGTTAAACCATTTAAAAGACAATGCTACCAAATACTAATTGAGTGTATGTAAACTTCTGACCCACTGGGAATGTGATGAAAGAAATAAAAGCTAAATCATTCTCACTACTATTATTCTGACATTTCACATTCTTAAAATAAAGTGGTGATCCTAACTGACCTAAGACAGGGATTTTTTACTAGGATTAAATGTCAAGAATTGTGAAACTGAGTTTAAATGTATTTGGCTAAGGTGTATGTAAACTTCCGACTTCAAATGTATGTCCTTATTGGATTTTACTAGCCACTGTTTGTTGGCTGTGTGGACTAGACTAATGTAGTTTTTGGTTCATAAATACCTCCACATGGTATTAAAATGTATTTTTGGCCCCTAGGTCTATGACGATGGGAGGTATGTGTACCTTGTGATGGAGCTGATGAGAGGTGGGGAGCTGCTGGACAGAATACTCTATCAGAAGTGTTTCTCTGAGCGAGAGGCCTCTGTTCTTCTCTGCACTATTACCAAGACAGTGGAGTACCTTCACTCACAGGGGGTCAGTATCATTCATGTACGGGTACAGGGGAGCATCTTCACTCACAGGGGGTCAGTATCATTCATGTACGGGTACAGGGGAGTACCTTCACTCACAGGGGGTCAGTATCATTCATGTACGGGTACAGTGGAGAAGCTTCACTCACGGGGTCAGTATCATTCATGTACAAGTACAGTGGAGTAGCTTCACTCACGGGGTTAGTATCATTCATGTACAGGTAACTGCCAAAATGAAGGAAACACCAACATAAAGTGTCTTAATAGGGGGTTGGGCCACCACGAGCCAGAACAGCTTCCGTGCACCTTGGAATAGATTCTACTTGTGTCTGGAACTAAATTCTTGGGATGCGACACCATTCTTCTAGGAGAAATTCCATCAAAACTGATGGTGGTGGAAAACGCTGTCTCAGGTGACACTCCAGAATCTCCCATAAGTGTTCAATTGGGTTGAGATCTGGTTACTGAGACACACACACCCCTGTGCTCCTTTGAGAACCCTATTTCAAAATCACTGAGATCTCTTCATTTTTTCAAATCAAATCACATTTTATTTGTCACATGCGCTGAATACAATGGGTGTAAGTGAAATGCTTGTTTACGAGCCCTTCGCAACGATGCAGAGTTCAATAATAATACATAGATAAACAGTAACACGAGGAATAACATTAAATAGGTCGCATTTGTAAATGAGAACTTGTTCTCAACTTGCCTACCTGGTTAAATAAAGGTGAAATAAAAAATATAAAAAATACACAAGAATGGAGCTATATACGGGGAGTACCAGTACCAGATCAATGTACAGAAGGAATAGCTATATACAGGGAGTACCAGTACCAGATGAGGTATTTGAGGTAGATGAAGGCAGGATAAAGTGACTAGGCAATAGGATAGATAATAATAAGGTATTTGAGATAGATATGTACATGAAGGTAGGGTCAACTGACTAGGCATCAGGATAGATAAGAGTAAAATATAGTACAGAGTAGCAGCAGCAAATGATGTGTATATGTGTGTTTGTTGTTTTGGTATTGGCGTCTGTGAGTTTGTGTTCTGTCGCTATGCATGTGTGTCTTATGTGTGTGTGCGTGTGTAGTGTATGTGAATGTGTGTGGGTTTTGTGTGAGTGTGTCAGTGTATTGTGTCTGCATGAGTGGGTGTATATAGAGTTTTGGGAGTGTGTACAGAGTCGCTGCAAGATAGGGTCAATGCAGATAGTCTGGGTAACCATTTAATGAACTATTTAGCAGTCTGGCTATTTAACAGTCTTACGGCTTGGGGCTAGAAACCCGGCACCTGTTGGTCCGGACGGTAGCTGAGTGAATAGTCTTCCTCTGGCCTTCCTTCCTCTTCTAGCCATGGTAACCAAAATAACAGGCTACTAGGCATGTTTTATACATGACCCTAAGCATGATGGGAAGTTAATTGCTTAATTACCTCAGGAACCATACCTGTGTGGAACCACCTGCTTTCAATATACTTTGTGTCCCTCATTTACTGGGGTGTTTCCTTTTTTTCTGACAGATACCCATTTTATTCTAGCCGTTACCTATATACGTCCAACTAAAATCTTCATCAAAGTGAAGGAGTAGCACCCCTGGTACATTCCTATTAGCTTATCTGTTTTGTCATAGGTGGTACATCGAGACCTGAAACCAAGCAACCTCCTCTATGTGGATGAAACGGGAGATCCAGAATCGATCCGAATATGTGATTTTGGGTTTGCCAAACAATTAAGGGCGGAAAACGGTCTCCTCATGACACCTTGTTACACAGCAAACTTTGTGGCTCCAGAGGTGAGGAAACATTTGATCTTATTTATTTCAAGTACATCCCTATATTGTGATGTGACACAGATTGACCATGTCTTTCATAGGTCCTGAAGAAGCAGGGGTATGATGCTGCTTGTGACATCTGGAGTTTGGGGATCCTACTCTACACTATGCTCGCAGGGTAAGCCTAATTCACTGGTTTATTTAAACCTGGCAGGGGAAGCCTAATTCACTGGTTTATTTAAACCTGGCAGGGTAAAACCAGTGAAATTAGGTTTACCCTGCCAGGTTTAAATAAACCAGTGAATTAGGCTTCCCCTGCCAGGTTTAAATAAACCAGTGAAATTAGGTTATTTAAACCTGGCAGGGTAAACCTAATTTCACTGGTTTATTTAAACCTGGCAGGGTAAGCCTAATTCACTGGTTTATTTAAACCTGGCAGGGTAAGCCTAATTCACTGGTTTATTTAAACCTGGCAGGGTAAGCCTAATTCACTGGTTTATTTAAACCTGGCAGGGTAAACCTAATTTCACTGGTTTATATAAACCTGGCAGGGGAAGCAACATTTGCACTTTGCTACTTCTCCTGGCTACCACTGATTGAATGACTCATTTTTGGGACAGTGGAGGACAGATTACTTTCTAAGCTGAGGTCGAGTCTGTGGTAGAGTCATTGTAATTGTACTCTTCACAAGCCCAAATCTCTCAGGACCTGCCCTGACAATTTAATGTCCCAGTCTGCGGCTCAGGTTTAAAATCTCTAATCAGGGCATTAGAAAAAAGCAGCATTCTTTCACTGGGTGAAAACTGGTTGAATCAACATTGTTTCCATGTCATTTCAACCAAACAATTCAATGTGATGACGTTGAATCAACGTGGAAAACTGATTGGATTTGAAAACGTAAGGGAATTGTATCTTTTTTCAACCAACTTTTAACCTAAATCCATTGATATGGTGATTTTTTTGTTGTTGTTGATTTCACATTGAATTCACGTTAGTTGACAACTCAACCAAATGAAAATCAAAACTAGACGTTAAACGGACGTCTGTGCCCATTGGGACACTCTTGACGCCATTATTCATATTACTTCTAAAAATAGCTCAGCCGAGGTATTGTAGAATCACACCTCACAAACACCTAGATTTAAGACCCCAAATTCAAACAAACTCACATATATCTTTCCCTACTGTGCAACAGTAAAGCACATTTATTACTGCAGAGCAGGGAAGTTTGATTGAAAAGTGTTTGATTGTCTTTTCCTTCTTCACCCTTGTGTTTACAGCTTCACCCCTTTTGCCAATGGTCCTGATGACACCCCGGAGGAAATACTGGCTCGCATTGGTAGCGGAAAATATGCCCTCACCGGCGGAAACTGGGATACAGTTTCTGATGATGCAAAGGTGCGGTTATTTGTCCTTCATTAATAGCACATCACTGTTTATTTAATGATTTAATAAATCCAGTTCACATCCAATTGTTGTACATGGAAGTTTGAAATGAAATCCCATCCACATTGGTTTAGCTGCAACGCTGCATTTCATAGTGGTCCTAACTAGACTATTTCTGTATTGGGTTCCAATAGGACATAGTCACTAAGATGCTCCATGTGGATCCACACCAACGGCTGACGGCTCCCCAGGTCCTCAGACACCAGTGGATAGTCAACCAAGAACAGCTGTCTCAGTGTCAGCTCATCAGACAGGATGTACAGCTTGTTAAGGTAAGGAGGAAAACCTGATGAAAAGCCCAAACCTGACATAATGTAAGAAGCAACATCATCTGTACGTGTTGCCAATCTCTAGCCTGACTGACAACATTGCTTCACCTCAGCCCAGTGGTTTGACTGATTGACCAGGCTAGTCGATCTTTGTCACTAAGCAAATGATGTTAGCTAATTGTGATAGTTATTGTTTTGCATCACAAGCAACGTTGTCTTCTAAAGCTCTCTGTCTGATGAAAGGTCTCTCACACATGAATTTCTCCTCTGTAGAAGTGCTGTTGTCATTCTACTGCCACCTTGTGTACAGATATACCATTACATGTAGAACTTTTGCATTTTCTACGTCAGCAAAAGTAATTTGAAACCTGCTCAACGTTTCACATACTGTACTTGCTATACCCCCTTTAATTATGCCGTTTTAGAATAGAATAACTTTATATACTTTAAGTGTTTTCTGTCTCCCTAGGGAGCAATGGCTGCAACATACTTGGCGTTGAATCGATCGCCTCTGGCCCCAAAGCTGGAGCCTGTGCAGTGTTCAAGTTTGGCCCAGAGAAGAGGAATGAAGAGACTCACATCCACTTGTTTATAGCACCCTCATAGATGATTCAGGGACAGCTTGAAAATGGGTCAAGGTGCAATGACTTTCATCAGACACTGGTTTAAGTGCCCGTCCAAAGAACCAGGAAGTCTACAGTAGTGGGAACAAGGAGGAGCCACTTGTAACAAGAAGAAAAAAATTGTAGAGAAGATGCATCACATTGTTGCACTAAGACAGGAATCTTTACAGATTTTAGATGCACTCAAAACAAACAAATGGTGGCTTCGAAGACAAAGCAGAATTCTGTTCAAATCTTCTTAAATGTATCATTTGTATTGAAGAAATGTAACATTAATATATTTTATTCGTTCATATTTGCCTTTTCATTTAGGTGGCATCTGAAACTGTTTGTTTGTGAATTGACACATGTGTATTATGTAGAGTATGTTAAGAATGATATTGTCTAGGAGACCAAGTCACCTTATGCAACGTTGAGTTGACACTTTGTCATAATCGCTGTAACAGAAAAGTCTAGAACAGCTTGTAGTTCATAACTACATGATACAAATTTTACGAGATTTTATCGACAGCATCTGTATTTTTCCCTGTGTCTGAAAATAAGCATGTTGGAATGTTACTTTTCTGACACATTGTTCATAGTCTAAAAGTTAAATTACAGCTGCTAAGGATATGTTGGTACATGTTGTAGCATTCCAGAAATCCACAGTTAGTATAGACATTAAAATAAACTGAAATAGCTGAATGAGTACAAGGAGTATACAGTGCATTCAGAAAGTATTCGGACCCCTTGACTTTTTCCAGATTTTGTTACGTTACAGCCTTATCTAAAATTGATTAAATAAATAAAACATCCTCATCAATCTACACACTGCCCGATAATGAATAGCAAAAACATATATATTTTTGCAAATGTACAATGAAAAAAATGGAAATACCTTAGTTACATAAGTATTCAGACCCTTTGCTATGCGACTCAAAATTGAGCTCAGGTGCATCCTGTTCCCATTGATCATCCTTGATGTTTCTTCAACTTTATTGGAGTCCACCTGTGGTAAATTCAATTGATATGACATGATTTGGAAAGGCACACACCTTTCTACATAAAGTCCCACAGTTGACAGTGCATGTCAGAGCAAAAACCAAGTCATGAGGGTGATGTTCGTAGAGCTTCGAGACAGGATTGTGTCAAGGCACAGATCTATGGAAGGGTACCAAAAAATATCTGCAGCATTGAAGGTCCCCAAGAGTGCAGTGGCTTCCATCATTCTTAAATGGAAGAAGTTTGGAACCACCAAGACTTTTCCTAGAGCTGGCCACCCAGCCAAACTGAGTAATCGGGGGAGAAGGGCCTTGGTCAGGGAAGTGACCAAGAAACCCGATGGTCACCCTGATAGAGCTTTAGAGTTCCTCTGTGGAGATGGGAGAACCTTCCAGAAGGACAACCATCTCTGCAGCACTCCACTAATCAGGCCTGTATGGTAGAGTGGCCAGACAGAAGCCACTATTCAGTAAAAGGCACATGACAGCGTGCTTGGTGTTTGCTAAAAGGCACTTAAAGGACTCTCAGACCATGAGAAACAAGATTCTCCGGTGTGATGAAACCACAATTTAACTTTTTGGCCTGAATGCCATGCGTCACGTGTGGAGGAAACCTGGCACCATCCTAATGGTGAAGCATGGTGGTGGCACCATCCCAATGGTGAAGCATGGTGGTGGCACCATCCCAATGGTGAAGCATGGTGGTGGCACCATCCCTATGGTGAAGCATGGTGGTGGCAGCATCATGCTGTGGGTATGTTTTTCAGTGGCAGGGACTGGGAGACTAGTCAGGATCGAGGCAAAGATGAACAGAGCAAAGTACAGAGAGATCCTTGAAGAAAACCTGCTACAGAGCACTCAGGACCTCAGACTGGGACAAAGGTTCACCTTCCAACAGGACAGCAACCCCAAGCAAACAGCCAAGACAATACAGGAATGGCTTCGGGACAAGTCTCTAAATGTTGTTCAGTGGCCCAGTCAGATCCCGGACTTGAACCCAATCTAACATCTCTGGAGAGACTTGAAAATAGCTGTGCAGCGACGTTCCCCATCCATCCTGACCGAGCTTAAGAGAATCTGTAGAGAAGAATGGGAAAACTTCCCAAATACAGACGTGCCAAGCTTGTAGCGCCGTACCCAAGAAGATTCTAGGCTGTAATTGCTGCCAAAGCTGCTTCAACAAAGTACTGACTAAACGGTCTGAATACTTATGTAAAAGTGATATTTCTGTTTTTTCATTTTAATAAATTAGCAAACATTTCTTAACCTGTTTTTGCTTTGTCATTATAGGTTATTGTGTCTAGATTGATGAGGAGGGAAAACAATGTAATCAATTTTAGAATAAGGCTGTAACTTAACAAAATGTGAAAAAAGTCAAGGGGTCTGATAACTTCCGAATGCACTGTATGTCTGCATCAGTAGAGGCTGCTGAAGGAGGACGGCTCATAATAATGTCTGGAACTATGTCAATGGAATGGTATCAACCACATGGAAACCATATTTGATACCATTCCATTGACTCCATTCCAGCCATTACTATGAGCAGCCCTCCCCTCAGCAGCCTCTACTGGTCTGCATCAATCTATAACTTTCAGGTTGGTTCATAAAGTTAGACGTAGTGTACAATATTTATTTTCCGTAGCTTACAGTTCAATATTATTTTCTTTATAAAAATCTAGTGTGCATTATGTTGGATGCTTTTGATAGTTTTGGCAATTTCAAACATAATATTCTACTTTTGTTTTGGGGAGGGGTACTGAAACAGACCCATTTTCAATTGTCAATGCAAGTTATATTTCTTGTGTAAATGTGACTTAAGTTATTGTATCAAACAAATGTATTTATTGTTTCTACATTATCCATTATGTTTGTGTATTAATGTATGTTTATGTCAGTTTGTTTTATTTTTTAATACATGACAGATTTAAGTGTTTTTACCTGATCTGGAATGCACTATGTGATCTGGAGTGCACTAGGTAAATTACTTTTTAGAGGGACGTATTTGTTTTAGTAGCAGATACATTGGTATGCATTTATTAGCATTATATATCAACAAAGATTCATCTTAAAACATTATGGAACCAATATGAGTGGATTGATTTAGTGTTCATATGTTGAACACAGTATAAAACACATACAGTTGAAGTCAGAAGTTTACATACACTTAGGTTGGAGTCATTAAAACTCGTTTTTCAAACACTCCACACATTTCTTGTTAACAAACTATAGATTTGGCAAGTCGGTTAGGACATCTACTTTGTGCATGACACAAGTAATTTTTCCAACAATTGTTTAGACAGATTGTTTCACTTATAATTCACTGTATCACAATTCCAGTGGGTCAGAAGTTTACATACACTAAGTTGAATGTGCCTTTAAACAGCATGGAAAATTCCAGATAATGCTGTCATGGCTTTAGAATCTTCTGATAGGCTAATTGACATAGTTTGAGTCAATTTGAGGTGTGCCTGTGGATGTATTCAAGGCCTACCTTCAAACTCAGTGCCTCTGCTTGACATCATGAGAAAAGCAAAATAAATCAGCCAAGACCTCAGAAAAAACATTGTAGACCTCCACAAGTCTGGTTCATCCTTGGGAGCAATTTCCAAACGCTTGAAGGTACCACGTTTATCTGTACAAACAATAGTACGCACGTATAAACACTAAGGGATCACGCAGCCGTCATACCGCTCGGGAAGGAGACACGTTCTCCTAGAGATGAACGTGCGAAAAGTGCAAATCAATTCCAGAACAACAGCAAAGGACCGTGCGAAGATGGAAATAATAGAAAAAGAAATAAATAGAACTGTTTGGCCATAATGACCATCGTTATGTTTGGAGGAAAAAGGGGGATGCTTGCAAGCCGAAGAACACCATCCCAACCATGAAGCACGGGGGTGGCAGCATCATGTTGTGGTGGTGATTTGCTACAGGAGGGACTGGTGCACTTCACAAAATAGATGGCATCATGAGAACGAAAATTATGTGGATATATTGAAGCAACATCTCAAGACATCAGTCAGGAAGTTAAAACTTGGTCGCAAATGGGTCTTCCAAATGGACAATGACCCCAAGCATACTTCCAAAGTTCTGTCAAAATGGCTTAAGGACAACAAAGTCAAGGTATTGGAGTGTCCATCACAAAGCCCTGACCTCAATCCTATAGAAAATTTGTGGGCAGAACTGAAAAAGCGTGTGCAAGCAAGGAGGCCTTACAAACCTGACTCAGTTACACCAGCTCTGTCAGAAGGAATGGGCCAAAATTCACCCAACTTATTGTGGGATGCTTGTGGAAGGCACCTGAAACGTTTGACCCAAGTTAATGAATTGAAAGGCAATGCTACCAAATACGAATTGAGTGAATGTAAACTTCTGACCCACTGGGAATGTGATGAAAGAAATAAAAGCTGAAATAAATCATTCTCACTATTATTCTGACATTTCACATTATTAAAATAAAGTGGTGATCCTAACTGACCTAAGACAGGGAATTTTTACTCTGATTAAATATCAGGAATTGTGAACAACTGAGTTTAAATGTATTTGCCTAAGGTGTATGTAAACTTCCGACTTCAACTGTACAGTAGAATGCCACCTTGGATGCCTTTATGTTTATGATTTAGATGCAAATCAAGTCGTGAAGAAGCTGTGTGAAACAAACACCAGAAATCCCTACAGTGTTTTCAGTGTACCAACACAATGACATATTATAGAATTACAGGTTGAAAGTACACAAGATTCAGGAATGGTTTATCATTCAACTTAAGCACACAATGGAGCTTTAGTTGCTCCATAATATTAAGAATACAGGATAATATGACAAAACAGGTTCCATAGGATAAATACCACACACTTACCTTTAGAATATTTTCAGAATTTCTAGAATATTTTCATAAATTTGACAGTACAACATGTAAAAAGCATTACAGCCTAATGAACAGTGAGGCTTAACAATTTCTGCTTTCACAAAGCTTAATTGAATAACTACTAAAATACAATATTAGAACCATCGAATCACACAATAGATAACCTTGATCAATGACTCGCCTTGTGCTGCTGTGGCTTTTATATAGATCTGCATACTGAAGGTTCTTCTGAGAAGATATTTATTCAAAGAGTCTCCTGTTCTGTGTTGTTCAGTCACTAAGCCCTCAAGTGAGGACACACTATTGTCTCAAAACCCCAGTAAAGTAAGTAGCTAAAAAGTAACATTGTGAAACTCGTGCTAGTAGGACTGTACATACTGTATAGGTTACTTAACTATGTTCCTTGTATTGGCAGTGCAT
The DNA here is from genome assembly GCF_018296145.1 of Oncorhynchus tshawytscha. Taxonomy (NCBI): domain Eukaryota; kingdom Metazoa; phylum Chordata; class Actinopteri; order Salmoniformes; family Salmonidae; genus Oncorhynchus; species Oncorhynchus tshawytscha. The sequence continues at coordinate 35,418,632 of NC_056453.1, forward strand.
GCCAAAACTTTACAAATAAATCAAGTGGGAAAGAAACTCTGTTGTGTTGATATTTTGTGATGATAGTCACAGGCATACACACAGTGACCCTTATCAGTTTGTGGACAATTTCTGGTCCTGTGTGGCAGGGTCTTCGCAATGCAAGGGTGACTTCCCCTGGGGCTACCCACACAAAAAAATATATGCATACACTACTGTAAGTTGCTTTGGATACAAGTGTCTGCTAAATGTATATTATATTATTTAATATAATAATAGTATGCTGAATTTACAATTTTCATGCTAGGCCTAATTGAATGCAATTTTGGTTTACCTTTGCTAGAAACCTGGTTGAACCTGTTTCACAGTAACAAAAAAGAACAATGGGGGGAAATCGGTAGTGCTGTGCTACTTCTCCTGGCTACCACTGATTGAATGACTCATTTTTGGGACAGTGAGAGGGACAGTGGAGGACAGATTACTTTCTAAACTGAGGTCGAGTCTGTGGTAGTCATTGTAATTATACTCTTCACAAGCCCAAATCTCTCAGGACCTGCCCTGACAATTTAATGTTCCAGCCTGTGGCTCAGGTTTAAAATCTCTAATCAGGGCAAAGCAGCAGTCTTTGACTGGGTAAAAATAGGTTGAATCAACATTGTTTCCACCACGTCGTTTCAACCAAAACATAGAATGTGATTACGTCATTGTAAATAAGATTATTTTTTTCCTAAGGCCAGGCACCACAGGCAAAAATTGTGATTTTGCTTCCACCTGTCAATTTTCTGATTTGGGGATATTTAGCCTAAAATAAATAAATACTTTATTGGTATCTTTTTATCCCAACTCCGTCAACTACACCTAGCTTTAATGTCGTTCTTGATAGCATGTTTCATGTAGAACTTCAACCGCTATTTTTAAATCTCTCCATGTTGAATCATATATCATCCAAAAGCATGTTTTCCGGAGCATGTATTTAGCTAGTCCATACATTGCTATATCCTTTGTTGACGTAGTGCTTCGTGCTAAAATATTAGTAATTTCCTGACATCCGATTGGTTACTGGCATTTAAAGGCCCTTTCCGGCAACCTGATTGGTTAAAATGCCTCACGTGCCGCGCAGCTCTTCCTTGTTTTAAAATATCTCCCGCGAAGAATCAACGTAAAGAGAGACAAAATGAGTAAATCTCGAAGAATATAACTACAGTATGTGAATAAAAATGGGCGATCTCAGTTAGCCAATGCGAGAAAAGCAGTGAATGAAAGAAACAATGTGCCTGATCCGCCGATCGAGGCAGTGATAGTGCAGGTAGATGAGGAAAAGGAGGTAGCCCGCAGCAGCGCGTTGAGACGCAAATTAGTTGAGATGAAGATGCCAACTAGCATTGACCAACCAGACAGCAGCCAGCCAACAGTGGCTTTTACTCCACGTCTCAAATAAACCAATTTGTACATGATTTGATTTGCTCTAAGTGTCTACACACTGGACTGAAAATCACCATAGACTTCACCAACCATTGATTCTGTAATTCGGTCATGATAGAATGTGCAGACTGTGAAGGTGATCGGGATGCATTTAGGAGGAGTGTTTACACTTCCTCCCGGCTGCAGGAGTGCTCCAGGGGAGATGTGGCATTTGATATAAATGTGAGGATGGTTCTTCTAGCCCACGAATTTGGACTAGGTTATGCAGCTGTAATGAAAATAAGCAACGTCATAGCGATTCCTTCCTTATCTCAGCTCATATCAGAGACATGGCAGGAGAATGACAGGTAAATTAAAAGGGAGAGTAGCCCATTATTGCCAGGTGACTTGCTGTGTATAAGTAATATGTATTTCCTTGCTCCAGCAAATGTATTCAAAGTTAATAAAACAGAGTGATAGGAAAACATAGCTATACAATAAGATTGTCACATAGGCCTACAGTGTCATAGGGCTGTAGCCTAATGTGATTAGTGGGAAATTTGCTTTACGTAAAGTAAATACATGCTGATATGCTAATATTTTGTCCTGCAGTAATGTCTGTAATGTCGACAGACATAAGTACCTTTCCCCCCACTTTAGTTTCAGAGATGCAGAGAGCTACAGCCAATGGAGAGTACTGCAAAGATAATTAGAAGAGCATACACAGATATAGACCCAGGCATAGCAGAGATTTTATTTTTATTTATTTTATTTTACCTTTATTTAACCAGGTAGGCAAGTTGAGAACAAGTTCTCATTTACAATTGCGACCTGGCCAAGATAAAGCAAAGCAGTTTGACAGATACAACGACACAGAGTTACACATGGAGTAAAACAAACATACAGTCAATAATACAGTATAAACAAGTCTATATACAATGTGAGCAAATGAGGTGATAAGGGAGGTAAAGGCAAAAAAGGCCATGGTGGCAAAGTAAATACAATATAGCAAGTAAAACACTGGAATGGTAGTTTTGCAATGGAAGAATGTGCAAAGTAGAAATAAAAATAATGGGGTGCAAAGGAGCAAAATAAATAAATAAATAAAAATTAAATACAATTGGGAAAGAGGTAGTTGTTTGGGCTAAATTATAGGTGGGCTATGTACAGGTGCAGTAATCTGTGAGCTGCTCTGACAGTTGGTGCTTAAAGCTAGTGAGGGAGATAAGTGTTTCCAGTTTCAGAGATTTTTGTAGTTTGTTCCAGTCATTGGCAGCAGAGAACTGGAAGGAGAGGCGGCCAAAGAAAGAATTGGTTTTGGGGGTGACTAGAGAGATATACCTGCTGGAGCGTGTGCTACAGGTGGGAGATGCTATGGTGACCAGCGAGCTGAGATGAGGGGGACTTTACCTAGCAGGGTCTTGTAGATGACATGGAGCCAGTGGGTTTGGCGACGAGTATGAAGCGAGGGCCAGCCAACGAGAGCGTACAGGTCGCAATGGTGGGTAGTATATGGGGCTTTGGTGACAAAACGGATTGCACTGTGATAGACTGCATCCAATTTGTTGAGTAGGGTATTGGAGGCTATTTTGTAAATGACATCGCCAAAGTCGAGGATTGGTAGGTTGTTCAGTTTTACAAGGGTATGTTTGGCAGCATGAGTGAAGGATGCTTTGTTGCGAAATAGGAAGCCAATTCTGGATTTAACTTTGGATTGGAGATGTTTGATATGGGTCTGGAAGGAGAGTTTACAGTCTAACCAGACACCTAAGTATTTGTAGTTGTCCACGTATTCTAAGTCAGAGCCGTCCAGAGTAGTGATGTTGGACAGGCGGGTAGGTGCAGGTAGCGATCTGTTGAAGAGCATGCATTTAGTTTTACTTGTATTTAAGAGCAATTGGAGGCCACGGAAGGAGAGTTGTATGGCATTGAAGCTTGCCTGGAGGGTTGTTAACACAGTGTCCAAAGAAGGGCCAGAAGTATACAGAATGGTGTCATCTGCGTAGAGGTGGATCAGAGACTCACCAGCAGCAAGAGCGACCTCATTGATGTATACAGAGAAGAGAGTCGGTCCAAGAATTGAACCCTGTGGCACCCCCATAGAGACTGCCAGAGGTCCGGACAGCAGACCCTTCGATTTGACACACTGAACTCTATCAGAGAAGTAGTTGGTGAACCAGGCGAGGCAATCATTTGAGAAACCAAGGCTGTCGAGTCTGCCGATGAGGATGTGGTGATTGACAGAGTCGAAAGCCTTGGCCAGGTCAATGAATATGGCTGCACAGTATTGTTTCTTATCGATGGCGGTTAAGATATCGTTTAGGACCTTGAGCGTGGCTGAGGTGCACCCATGACCAGCTCTGAAACCAGATTGCATAGCAGAGAAAGTATGGTGAGATTCGAAATGGTCGGTAATCTGTTTGTTGACTTGGCTTTCGAAGACCTTAGAAAGGCACGGTAGGATAGATATACAGTGCCTTGCGAAAGTATTCGGCCCCCTTGAACTTTGCGACCTTTTGCCACATTTCAGGCTTCAAACATAAAGATATAAAACTGTATTTTTTGTGAAGAATCAACAACAAGTGGGACACAATCATGAAGTGGAACGACATTTATTGGATATTTCTAATTTTTTTAACAAGTCAAAAACTGAAAAATTGGGCATGCAAAATTATTCAGCCCCTTTACTTTCAGTGCAGCAAACTCTCTCCAGAAGTTCAGTGAGGATCTCTGAATGATCCAATGTTGACCTAAATGACTAATGATGATAAATACAATCCACCTGTGTGTAATCAAGTCTCCGTATAAATGCACCTGCACTGTGATAGTCTCAGAGGTCCGTTAAAAGCGCAGAGAGCATCATGAAGAACAAGGAACACACCAGGCAGGTCCGAGATACTGTTGTGAAGAAGTTTAAAGCCGGATGTGGATACAAAAAGATTTCCCAAGCTTTAAACATCCCAAGGAGCACTGTGCAAGCGATAATATTGAAATGGAAGGAGTATCAGACCACTGCAAATCTACCAAGACCTGGCCGTCCCTCTAAACTTTCAGCTCATACAAGGAGAAGACTGATCAGAGATGCAGCCAAGAGGCCCATGATCACTCTGGATGAACTGCAGAGATCTACAGCTGAGGTGGGAGACTCTGTCCATAGGACAACAATCCGTCGTATATTGCACAAATCTGGCCTTTATGGAAGAGTGGCAAGAAGAAAGCCATTTCTTAAAGATATCCATAAAAAGTGTCGTTTAAAGTTTGCCACAAGCCACCTGGGAGACACACCAAACACGTGGAAGAAGGTGCTCTGGTCAGATGAAACCAAAATTGAACTTTTTGGCAACAATGCAAAATGTTATGTTTGGCGTAAAAGCAACACAGCTCATCACCCTGAACACACCATCCCCACTGTCAAACATGGTGGTGGCAGCATAATGGTTTGGGCCTGCTTTTCTTCAGCAGGGACAGGGAAGATGGTTAAAATTGATGGGAAGATGGATGGAGCCAAATACAGGACCATTCTGGAAGAAAACCTGATGGAGTCTGCAAAAGACCTGAGACTGGGACGGAGATTTGTCTTCCAACAAGACAATGATCCAAAACATAAAGCAAAATCTACAATGGAATGGTTCAAAAATAAACATATCCAGGTGTTAGAATGGCCAAGTCAAAGTCCAGACCTGAATCCAATCGAGAATCTGTGGAAAGAACTGAAAACTGCTGTTCACAAATGCTCTCCATCCAACCTCACTGAGCTCGAGCTGTTTTGCAAGGAGGAATGGGGAAAAATTTCAGTCTCTCGATGTGCAAAACTGATAGAGACATACCCCAAGCGACTTACAGCTGTAATCGCAGCAAAAGGTGGCGCTACAAAGTATTAACTTAAGGGGGCTGAATAATTTTGCACGCCCAATTTTTCAGTTTTTGTTTTGTTAAAAAAGTTTGAAATATCCAATAAATGTCGTTCCACTTCATGATTGTGTCCCACTTGTTGTTGATTCTTCACAAAAAAATACAGTTTTATATCTTTATGTTTTGAAGCCTGAAATGTGGCAAAATGTCGCAAAGTTCAAGGGGGCCGAATACTTTCGCAAGGCACTGTAGGTCTGTAGCAGTTTGGGTCAAGAGTGTCCCCCCTTTGAAGAGGGGGATGACCGCAGCTGCTTTCCAATCTTTGGGAATCTCAGACGACACGAAAGAGAGGTTGAACAGGCTAGTAATAGGGGTGGCAACAATTTCGGCAGATAATTTTAGAAAGAAAGGGTCCAGATTGTCTAGCCCGGCTGATTTGTAGGGGTCCAGATTTTGCAGCTCTTTCAGAACATCAGCTGAATGGATTTGGGAGAAAGAGAAATGGGGAAGGCTTGGGCGAGTTGCTGTTGGGGGTGCAGTGCTGTTGACCGGGGTAGGAGTAGCCAGGTGGAAAGCATGGCCAGCCGTAGAAAAATGCTTATTGAAATTCTCAATTATGGTGGATTTATCAGTAGTGACAGTGTTTCCTATCTTCAGTGCAGTGGGCAGCTGGGAGGAGGTGTTCTTATTCTCCATGGACTTTACAGTGTCCCAGAACTTTTTGAGTTAGTGTTGCAGGAAGAAAATTTCTGCTTGAAAAAGCTAGCCTTGGCTTTTCTAACTGCCTGTGTATAATGGTTTCTAGCTTCCCTGAACAGCTGCATACCACGGGGGCTGTTCGATGCTAATGCAGAACGCCATAGGATGTTTTTGTGTTGGTTAAGGGCAGTCAGGTCTGGGGAGAACCAAGGGCTATATCTGTTCCTGGTTCTAAAATTTCTTGAATGGGGCATGTTTATTTAAGATGGTTAGGAAGGCATTTTTAAAAAATATCCAGGCATCCTCTACTGACGGGATGAGATCAATATCCTTCCAGGATACCCCGGCCAGGTCGATTAGAAAGGCCTGCTCGCAGAAGTGTTTCAGGGAGCGTTTTACAATGATGAGTGGAGGTCGATTGACCGCTGACCCATTACAGATGCAGGCAATGAGGCTGAAGGAGGATGAGGATGTCATCAAAGACATTAATGTATCCTTCGATGGCACAAGAGAGGATTCACTTCCAACTACGGGATAGGTTTGTGCATTGGTGCTGGTACCAGCGACCCATAGAAAATGGTAAAGATCCACTCTGTCACAAAAACCTTAGAGGCCATACATTTTTTAATTGAGAGGGTGCATAGAAAATGGTAGCTGTATATCATAGGATGTCAAATGATAACGTCCTCAAAAGAATGTATCACGGAGGAACCCAAAATGCAAATGAATGTCAGAACTCTGTAATATGGTCACGATGCCCCAAAACTGTCTTTGTGGAGCCACTGCTATAACAAATGTGATGAACAAATTGTGGATTGACAGCACTTTGGTGACACGAGCAATCAGAGAGGAGTTGTGAGAGCTGATGCTGCTTCAATTGAATGTGGAAGTGTAGGCGCAGGTCCCATGACACAGTCAAGAAAGTAAATCGTCTCCAGCAACAACTCAGAGGGCCTTACATATGGGGCAGGCATAGCTGATTCATGTTCTTCACATTTCAACTGCCGTACAAAATCCTTGTATGTGACAAATTGAGCAAAGTGATATGAGAATTTGTCCAAAACTGCATACTTGCCCAACAGACCAGTATTCAAAGCATATGCTCTATTGCTTGAACCAAATGTATTAAACGTGCTAATGTACTTGTAAAAGGTATATTTGATGTTTATTTGTCAGTTTAGAAGTGATATATGAATAAGAGTTTAATTCATGTGAATAAATGGTCATATTTATGGGAAGTACATTTTAATTGCATTAGCCTCTCTTTATCGACCATTTTCTCGAAATTACATGTTCCCTGTGCGCCAATTAATTTTTCTCAGTCTTCAAAGGACGTACATTCCCTTTATTCCACACACAGGTTCTTAGGTCTTATAGTCAGACTTTTACAGAGGCTTTTCTTTTATATATTGTGTTGTGTTGCCTCATTTGCATATTTTAATTTAAAAATAAATAAAACTTGTAATACAATAATATATTTTATTTATGTATACTTTCAACTGGTAAAGTTTCAGTCTGATGAGAGTAAAAGAAAGAAATCCATATTAGCCTGTAGTGCCTGGCCTTAAAACTGATTTGCCTAGTTACATAAAGGTTAAATAAAAAATAAATAAAAATAAAAAGTTGATTCAACTTGGGAAATTGATTGGATTTGAAAACGTAAGGTGATCTTGTCTTTTTTCAACCAACTTTGAACCTAAATCCAATGACATTGTGACCTTTTGGTCAGTTTATTGCATTATTGTGTCCCGGTTGAACGTGTTTTAAAGGAGGTTGGTGTTTGAGCCAATAAGTGATGAATACAGGGTCACCTCCTTCGGAGAATTGTTGTGTAACCAGTTCAGCAGCTATTCTTGAGCATTATGTGTAGTACCTAGCAATAGAGCCGAGTTGCTGATTCTGGATCAGTGGCACAATCTCAGAAAGTAGGGGCGGGTCATCACCATGAGGCCGGATATCGTGAGATTGCATAGCAACACCAATGAGAGGCGTCCTAACTGAATAATTGCGACTGTGTCGTAAAGATAATGTTTTGGTGAAGCTCTGTGACCACTGGTGTCCTCTACGCTTAACTGCATTAACCCAGTTTATACATTCCCATAGTTATAATTTCCTCTGCGAACCACCACAATCCGAAGTCATGGCAGGTACTTTGGCACGTAAAGCTGTTGACCACCTTAAAAGCAAGGAGTTCAGAGACTATTTGATGAGGTAAAACACATTTGGAAGATCTGGAAGATAGCTAGCAAACGAGATTAATTTTACTGTAGCGACTAGCAAGCAAGCTTGCTAACAGTAGACAGCTAACGTTAGCTAAATTAATGATCAAACAAAGCGAGCTAGCTATTTGTAAATTCGTGTGCACATCTGCAGGTAGTCTAACGTTACTACAGTTAACGTTTGTTTGTGCAAATGTTTCTAACGGCGTGTCCTGCTTGAAGGACGTTTGGCTTGAATGTTGTTGCTATCACCGAAGCTAACTAACTGTTAGCTGTCAAACTAGCCTACTGCTGTGTGTGCTAATGTGTTACCGGTGATGTGAGACCTATGAGTATTATTAGTTAGCCCAGGCAGGATGTGAGGTGTTGATTGTTTTTCATAAGGTATATGCATATCCCTCTAACCAAACTCATTTTGTGTTATGTCTGTCATCTTGGTGTCCTCATGGGATCTTTCAAAATAAGCACAGTAAGTACTCTCTGTTCATTGTGCAGGCTAGTTTAGTATTTGTCTACTAAAATCAGAATATTTTGGCTCCATTGACCATTGCAGATATATACTCGTCTCTTAGGTAGTTATCGAGACTGTTTAATTGCTATGGCAGCTTGAAAACATTTGACCCTTACAGTAACTTCGTTGCTCTTTATATTCCTTGTTCCTTAAATGTAGTTGTGTACTTCTATTCCAGCACTTCTGGGGACCTGTGGCCAACTGGGGTCTGCCCATTGCTGCCATCAGTGACATGAAGAAAAGCCCTGAGATTATCAGTGGCAGAATGACCTTTGGTGAGACATGATACTGAAACATAGCTAAGCAATGGCTGATGTCTAGCCATAGCCTAACATTAGGGACACGTTTCTGCCAGGGATTGATAGTCACTCTTGTTGAAGAACTCCAGCGTCATTCTATTTCATTTCAGCAAGTCATGACACCCGCTATCACAGATTGTTCTGAAATCATGTCTGTAGTTAGAAACTGGTAAGATTAGCATACCTGCAACATTATTTTGTTAAAATGTAATTTGATCTCTGAACAAATTAAGCTTATTGATTTGCCCCCAAATTCACCCTTTTTTATTTATTTATGGGATTCACATAAAATGTAGTAAATATAGAACCCAACATCTGATTTAGACCCAACTTCTTCCTACCATTGATTAAGACCTAGGGAATCCAATTAATTATTTAGGGTTGCTTTTGATGATTTTATTGGATTCCTCATGTCTTACGCATTGTTATGAATGATGGTCCAAATCAGATGTTAGGTACAATATTTATCAATCCTCTTTCTTATGCTTTTTGAGTCAGAATGGCCCTTCATGCTTTCGTAAAGTAGAATTCCAATAGTTTAACATTCTTCGTTGAACCTCATAATCCTTTCCTGCTGTCTGACTCGAGGCAAGAAAATGTTGTGTTTTCTGATAAGGTTGTCCTGAAGATATGTAAGTGTCAAGTGGCTGTTAATTCCTTATTTATTGAGTGTTTTTGTGTGTGCTTTTCCCCCCGCAGCTTTGACCTGCTATTCCCTCCTGTTTATGAGGTTTGCATACAAAGTTCAGCCAAGGAATTGGCTCCTCTTTGGTTGCCATCTAACCAATGAGACCGCCCAGCTCATTCAAGGATCACGACTTATCAAATACAAGTAAGCTCACAATTTACTGTACTGATTTGCTTATTTCAATGCAAAACCTTTTTTGGTTTGTACCCGCATTCCACTTTGGTTACAAAGAAACAACAACCTCCACACATATGTGATTTATTCACTGCTCAGGTGGTTTCTCCTGTTAGTAACAAATTATTTGGGGTTCTTTCTTAGGGTATAATAGACTGATATTTCAATGAAGCCACAGCCTTGAAGCCCAAATGTATCTTTTAGGATTTTTCCATACGAGAATATGTTGAAAGTTGCCATCAAATCAACTGAAAATGTATAACATGGAAGCACCGTACTTCATAACATAATTTGTTTTATCCATATCCATGATAACATCTTAACTTCAATCTCTCATACTGTTTACACATAGCTCATTGTCACTAGTTATAATGTCATATGTCATTTAGACTTAATGCTGTTCTACAGAATGTGTGTCTCCAGTAATTCTGATGGAATTTTTTTCTTCTTTCCAGCATGGAGAAGAAGTCTTCTTAGTGATGGACAAATGCAAAATATATAGTTTCATTAGGAAATCGGCATGGTTTGACCCTATGGTTTTTGTGTGTATGACCATGTTTATCTCATTGCATACCTATGTAAAACTCTTAACTTCAAAAAATGTTAATTTAGATTAAACTGCTGTTGACGATCACCATGCCTGTTTCTTCCGGTATATAAGGTCAATGAATAGATTTGTTTTGCATAATGTTTTTTATGCACAAATTAATGAAATGGAATGGAATCTAGTGAGGCCCTGTTACTGATGGGATTCTTTTAAAGAGAGGGTCTATTACACAAATATTTACTGTTTATGTCCTCATTTTAATAAATGTGTTAGCAATACCAATAACACAATCTTTATCAGAATGTACAGGCAATAAAAGTTGTACTCTGGTGTGTTGCCATGGAAACATTATTCCTGAATATAATGAATAAACCCTTATCTATGTACCATGAATTAAACTTCCTCTTACACTGACCATAATTTATAATAAACTGTCTGATATCCATGAAGTGGCTGATGAGCTTTTACCTTCCTAATGACTGATTAACTCTAAAGCTGTGCAAGACCTTTGCCCATGAACTGCCCAATCCATACATTTGTTTATCTAAATGATTTATAATTTTTTTAAAGTGACTTCAAGATGTTACTTTTAATGGAAAGTACACATTTGTATTGTTAACCTGGACAAGCAGACCTGATTTAACTTCTAATCATCAAACCATGAATGAGTTGAATGAGATAATCCATCCACCTGATGGATGTGGCATATCAAGAAGCTGATTAAACAGCATGATCATTACACATGTGCACCTTGTGCTGGAGACTCTAAAATGTGCAATTTTGTCACAAAATGCCACCAATGTTTTGAGGGAGTATGCAATTGGCATGCTGACTGCAGAAATGTCCACTAGAGTTGTTGCCAGAGAACTGAATTAATTTCTCTACCATAAGCCGCCTCCAACGTCGTTTTAGAGAATTTGGCATCCAACCGGCCTCACAACCGCAGACAACGTGTATGGCGTCGTGTAGGTGAGAGGTTTGCTGACGTTAACCTAAGGATCTGTACACAATTCCTGGAAGCTGAAAATGTCCCAATTCTTCCATGGCCTGCATACTCACCAGACATGTCATCCATTGAGCATGTTTGGGATGTTCTCGATCGACGTGTACGACAGTGTGTTCCAGTTCTCGCCAATATCCAGCAACTTCGCACAGCCATTGAAGAGTGGGACAACATTCCGCCGGCCACAGTCAACAGCCTGATCAACTCTTTGCGAATGAGATGTCGCGCTGCATGAGGCAAATGGTGGTCTGACCAGATACTGACTGGTTTTCTGATCAATTTTTAAAGTTATCTGTGACAAACAGATGCATATCTGTATTCCCAGTCATGTGAAACCCATAGATTGGGGGCTAATTAATTTGTTTCAATTGACTGATTTCTTCATATGAACTTAAACTCAGTACAATATTTACATTTTTTGCATGTTGCCTTTATATTTTTGTTCAGTGTAAAACAAATGTATTATTATTATCACCTCTTCCAGGAAGGCTGCATTCTGAATGACCTTGATGAAAGGCAACAGTGAACACACTGCTTTAGTTACATGTACTGAAATATCTTTGAAATGGTACAGTATCTTCTCTTATCATGATTTTATCTTAAATGTCTTGTTAATTTCTGTAATGACACTTGAGGTGAAGCTAGACATATCTGCTTATCACCACTAGGGCTACGGCGATCATGAAATTTAGTCAGCCGGTGATTGTCAAGCAAATATCTGCCGGTCACATGGTAATTGACCTTTAATTAACATAAACACATTTAACATCTCCTGGCTTCCACGTATAGCCTACAAGCCACTGATGCAGACCTTTGGGACATCTACATTTTAAAACGTCTAATAAATCCATTATTTATTTTAGACAGGTCTAAAGAAACATGATATGAAGAAAATGCCTATTTCAGAAGAACAGGAACAGCATCCTCTGCGTTGTCCTTATGTTAGGCCCTGATCTGGCTTTCACCATATGGCTCAGGGGCTACACTAGTTAATTTAGCAGACAAGATTTGTTTAGAATTCCATGGCTTAATTTTATAGTATGAAGAATATAATTGAACATAGCTGAATAAAATGGAAAGGATATTACGATTTTCTCCAAGCTCAAATGATGATTTGAAAAAAGTTGCATGAAAGGCATGAGCTCTGCTTTATTTTTTTTGTGCAGACTGTACACACTTCATCAGTCTCTCATTCGCAGTTTGACAAGACCTTGATAATGCCTAGAATTTCCTGGCTGCATCCCTTTTGTGTGGCCATAATTCCCCTAAAAAAAATCTATTCCTTTTGCGGACAGTGGCCATTGTGCCCTTGGGCTGAATATAATAATTATAATTCCCTTCTCCCCAATGTATGCAGAAGCACCTCTCACTCACATGGCTCTTTGTCACGTGATCAGGTCTTTCTCACTGGCTACAAGTGAAGACCGACACATTGGGGACGCAACTGCGAGTGTCCTTATCCAATTCCGAGGCACATATTGAAGCTATTGGAAGAACTGTCCACATTTACTTTTCGTCAGCCAACAAGATAAGTAGGCCTAACGAACAGTAAAAGCACTAGCCTATGTCAATCTAGTAGTACAAAAGTTAACCAATTATATTCTGTGTGAGAAATAAATATTCCAAACATAGTCCAGAACAGTTGTGGGATGCGATATGTCCCAAATTAAAGAACCACCAGCATCAACAAAAACTTTTTTAAGCAATGAGCATGACGCAACAGATCAGAACGTTTAGTTTAAAATGTTGATAAACTATTCGGCTATTTCTTCACATTATAAGTGTAGCAATGCGCACCCGGCAGTAGGCTATATGCACAAATGTTCCATTAGCAGGAAAACACCACTCTCAAATTGAACACAAATTTGATTATGCATGTTGTTATTTTTTTATAAAAGTGCCTTTTTATGGTTAAAATGATCTTCCCCAAACTTGAAACTCACGTGCTGCGTGTGTATGCCAGTTCGGTGCTACACCCACTGTAAAGCAGGTTAATGTGCTTCATTTTATTAACCTCTACGGGATGGGTGTCCCTAAACCGGGACGATTGTTGCTAACATGCGCTAATGTGCCTAGAACGACGTTGTATACAGCAGCCAACTTCCGGGACATAGACATGTCTTATAAGGGCAGAAAGCTTAAATTATTGTTAATCGAACTGCACTGTCCAATAACAGTAGCTATTACAGTGAAATAATACCATGCTATTTTTTGAGGAGAGTGCACAACAACAAAAAACTTTTATCACGGCAACTGGTTTGATACATTAACCTCTGAAGGTAAATAATGTACTTACATTCAGCAATCTTGCTCTGATTTGTCATCCTGAGGTTCCCAGAGATAAAATGTAGCATAGTTTTGTTTGATAAAATAAATGTTTATGTTCAAATGTAGGAACTGGGGTCTACAGTTTGACCCCACTGCTGTCTTTGGCTCCACACCCACCTCGCCCTGCCATTTAGATGTGTGAAAGTTAGTGTATACGCTAATGATCCATCATGTATGACATTCCTGGGGGTGTGTAAACTTAAATGTTTTATTATCATAGCATTTTTGTATGTTCTCTATAGTTATGTACTTGAAATTGTATTAATTAACCAATTCGGCACATTTGGGCAAACTCCTGGCAGACTTGATACAAAATATTGTGCAGTAATGTAATTCTTCACTGGATCAGTATGAAACTTTGCACACACTGCTGCCACCTGGTGGCCGACATCTAAATTACACCTAGACTTCAATCTGAATTTATGGCCTTTCTCTTGCATTTCAAAGATGAAAAATAATAATAATAATAATAATAATCAAATGCATGCTTTTTTGTTTGTATTATCTTATACCAGATCTAATGTGTTAAATTCTCCTACATTAATGTCACATTTCCACAAAGTTCAAAGAGTTTCCTTTCAAATGGTATCAAGAATATGCATATCTTTGCTTAGGGTCCTGAGCTACAGGCAGTTAGATTTGAGTATGTCATTTTAGGCGAAAATTGGGAAAAAAAGGGGGAGGATCCTTAATTAAGGCAAACAGCGCATACTTTTTTTGGAAACTTTTTCTAATCACAGTTGCACACCTCATGTAGTCTAGCCCATAGGCCTATATGTTTTGATAAGGTTTGTATCATAACTAAAGTGGCCAAATAAGCTGGGCATCATTCACAAGTGATAGGCTAATATTTCAATCATCACACTATTCTTGATTTAATCTTGTCTTTACATATACTAAATAAAATGTGTGTGAAATTTGTTTGATTTAGAATGGACCATTATCATGCACCTGTCTCGAAACGTGCAGTGGATGGAGGACGCTTTTCCCGTGGTTCATTTTCATGCCAGCAAGGTATGCTATACTCATGTTTTAAAGAGAAGCAATGTGCCTAGCCTATAGAAAGCTGATCTGATACTCCTCTTTTTAATAGAGGCCGTCACTCTGTTTTCTCACTCAATTGCATAGCCTATAGAAATGTTGCTCAACATGAGCTCATGAAGTGTTTGATTAGATTTTCGATTACATTTGCAGTGATGTCAGAGTGATTAGAGGAACAACAATAGAGTGCTGAGTACCAGGCAGTTAGCAAGTTTCGTAGGCTACTAATGACTAGCAGCAGCATCAGCGCTTGGAGAAGCCTAGTTACAGTGACTATACTGTCACGTGGAATTTGACTACCATCATGACTCGCGACCGTCGGTGTGGCAGTAATACAGTCACCGTAACAGCCCTAATCACCCCATGCATTTGCCATTTAATGTTTTGACTGGTAATACAGTATCTATTAGAAATGTAAATTTTATTTGAGTTCAACATAGGCAGTCATATCATAAATATTGCAGTATAAATACTAATACATTTACTTCATGTTCACAATATGTGTTACATTGTCCGTCTGTGAAAGATTGCAAGACAGTTTTCTTCAGTTGGATAGGTTCAGAGCCATACATTTAGAAAGGTCATTTCGCCTTGAAAAATGGAGGCTCATGTAGTCGTAGAAGCATGCATCCGTGTATGTATATTTCTCTGGATATGTTTAATGATTTTGTTATGTATTAACTGATCATAATATTGTCTGTTTCCCAGTAAGTACATCCAATCAGGCTGAATTACAATATTTTCATTCTATTTTCATTCTTATTATGGCTCATTGTTATTCAATATTGAAACTGTTTTTTTTTATAGAAAACTCAGGCATTGGATAACTATGTTATTGCTAGCAGTAACATTTCATATTTCACTGCTGCAGTATCATAAGTATCATTACTGCTATGTATATCTGAATTATGTTCAAACATAAAGGTGCAAAATACTTCACAAAGCCACTATTTTGTTTCATGGAACACTCAGTAACAACACGCCCGCAAAAAAAGCCAGTTTCACAAGTCATCACTGGTGATCACAAGGCCGTTGGCTATCTGGTTCTGAAGAATCATCCCCTCCTCGTCCTCCTGCACAAGCAACGGAGAGAAATAAAATGATCAACAAGAAGCATTTTCGGTCTTCATAATAATTGTTTTTCAGACGACGTCTAGTAAATCATTTATTGACCTGTTAGATATTCAGTATATCTGCACCATAATTACTCAAATTATTAATAATCTACGATCAGGTAGATGGCGATTAGATGTACTTTATCCTCCTTGTTGTTTGGATTAGCAGAGATCACTCACCTCGTCTTTGGGAATGTAGTCTTTTTCTGTGCTTCTGTACGACACCACGTGGATAAGAGTATAAACTCTGAAAAGAGAAACAACACAGTGTACTTTTAGTGTGATTTCATCAAGACTCATCATAAGATAACTGAAACTAATCACTTGCTTGCATTGAGAGAATGTTTTAAACTGTAATAAGGCGCACAGCATTCTATTTGTCTTTCTGCCTTTTATTTGGACATTTCTGTCCTCTTATGCATGTTTGGAATGGTGATGTTATCATTTTGTTATCATATATCATTTTGTGTTTGAGAAATGAGAAATGTTTGCCCACCTGTGGTAAAGCATAGCCAGGAACTGCACCACTAGAAGCACAGCGAATGACAAGAGGAACATCAGACTGAGAGGCTCCACCTTCAGGTATTCTCCTGATGATGTGCCATTTGGCCAGACTTTCTGAATCTTGATACTAATCACATCATTTCCAATGGCTTGTAAAAAGAAAGTGGCCACAATCCACAAAACGTTGACGATGAAATACAGAAACACTGCCTGTAAAACAACAAATACAAAATATGATCATTCTACGAGCCATGTGTGTTTAATAGAACATAGTAAATAAATAGTATAAAAATAGAAAAGCCCACCTTGTTTCGTAGTGACTTCAGTTCCCTTGTCACTTCCTCTTTATGAGCTTTATCATCAACAATAGGTGCGAGGTATCTCTCAAGCAGTTTCTTCCAAAAGTCGTGTTCATCCTGCCAAAATGCATAGGGAAACATATATGTATATTTGCTCATTTTATTGGAGCACTTTGTTGCTCAACACTGTCTGTTCTTCAGATTATCACTCAAAGGGTCTGGTTCCAGAGTACTCAGTCAACTTATTGCTGAAGTCCATCCCAGGTCACAGATGTAGAGAAGACAATGTCCGGAGCTGCACCAGTAAGACACCAGGCAATACAATATAACATTAAATACAATATGAATGGGTGTGTTTTCACTCAAACATTACCTCAGTGAGTTTCTCCACCTGTGGGGCAATGAGGGTTTTCTCTACAGCTCTTTTTACCCTCCTCTCAAGCCTCTCCATTCGGTTGGTTTTCAGGATCCTCCTGGCAGCCTCGTTAAGGGCGTACTGCAGCTCTTCTAGCTGGCTGTCGCTCAGCACGTCCTCTGGGCCCACTTTGTCCTTCAGCTCTCCGTTCACCGTGTCCGTCAGCATCATCACCAGCTCCTCACACACATCCTCCTGGTTCTTGTTTCTCAGGGTGTAACGGATCTGCTCCTGAAGGTTCCTTTTCAAGTTGGCGTAGGTCAATTTCTTCAGGAACTCTTCCTTGACAGGCTGAACCCAATCTATTGAAAGCAAATTGTGTAGAGGTGCTGTTGATTTATAATTCAACCTGTAGTTACATACTGACTTTTTGTATGTTGTAGGTTACAGCTATATTCTTTCATGTATTGAACCACCTACCACTTTGAGGTACAAATTCTCTTTCTTCCTCGGTGAAGCCGCTATAAAGCGAACCGTCATAAAGCATATTATCATCTTCATCGTCATGGTTATCATCATTGTCATCTTCAATGCTGGAATAGGCGCTCTCCTTTTTAGGAATGCTGTCAAACCTGTCAACACTGCTGTGAACAAGAGGATGAAAAGTTATAACAGGTAACAACAGGCCATCCATTTGATAGACGTTTGTTTTAGACAGTATATGAGCGAGGTCCTTTGGGCCTTTGTGAAATGTTTTGTACATGCCTTGTATCATATTCTAAGTCTTTCTTGGCTCTTTTGCGGTCTAAAAGCTCTGGACTTATTTCCTCACTGTTTTCTTCATTTGGGGCATTGTTTTTCTCTTCCTTGGTGTTGGGCGTCTGTTCATGCACCACTTGCTGGGTGACTTGTATGTTTGGATTGACTGCCTGCTGGAGTTGCTGGAGCATCAAGTTATCAGTCTCTTGGGTGACTTGTAGTTTCATATCCCAACAGCAAAGTTTGCAGTTTCGATCACAGAGAACATTCTGGGTCTTCTTCTGTTCTTTTTCCTTGTTTGTCTCTCGAGTGCCCCATGTGACAATGTGCATGTTCACCAAGGAGTAGATTGTGAGCAAGAGATAGCCACTGGGGATACAGATGAAGTACATCAGACCATAGATGATCATGCTGAACTCCTGGGGGTGAAGGATGGCTGTCACCAGGTACATGGCAGCCATGGAAACCAGGAAGAGGCCAGTTGGGGTGATGAATGTGCCCTGCATAGCCATGTCACCTGGGGAACGCATTAAATTAAATGTGTATCGTAACAGTCTGACTCATTTAACACCAGCCGAAACCCTTTAAAGCTTTATCTTTGCATAAACAACTTGGTTCTGTGTGTTGAGTGAATGATCATGTGAAGAGTCATTGCCAAAGCTTACCGATGATGGCGAAGAATGATGCTAACATCAGAAAGGCGTACAACACACTCATAATAGCTGCAATGGTGATCTGGGTACTTGGTTTTGCCAAAAAACAAATTAACAGGTAGAAAATAGGTGGGATGACTGATATGATGATGGACAGGGTTCCCTCAATTTTGAACACAAACTGAAAAGCACCTAAAGAGGAAGACAGAAAAAAGAGTGAATACCTTCCTGGGATGGAGCTCTGTATATCATAGCACATAAAAACAATACAATTTGACCTCACTTTTATGGTTTTATTGAACCAAAGCAAAAGTCATAACTGATGGGTATACATACTTTATACTGTTTGTCCTTTAGCCCTGTGCCCTAAAATGTGTAGTCATATGTAATGTCGTTCACCCAGCTGGCTCTCTGCCTGACTTTGAGCTTTTGAACTCACTGACATTTCGAAATACTTAACTTGACAATAGAATGTTGTATATCACCCAATCAATAATATAATACTCTTAGCAAAAACATCTATTTTTCATTTACAATCTGTAGAAACTATGAAAATAGAAAGGTTCAGAACTTTTGTGAAACATCACAGCACAGTGGAAAAATATATGGCAGCTAGAAAAAGTGGATGGTCTTCAGAGATAAATGGGAGGGGTTGAGGGAAGCTGAAGGGTGGGACTGGATGGTCTTCAGAGATAAATGGGAGGGGTTGAGGGAAGCTGAAGGGTGGGACTGGATGGTGTTCAGAGATAAATGGGAGGGTTGCGGGAAGCTGAAGGGTGGGACTGGATGGTCTTCAGAGATAAATGGGAGGGGTTGAGGGAAGCTGAAGGGTGGGACTGGATGGTGTTCAGAGATAAATGGGAGGGGTTGAGGGAAGCTGAAGGGTGGGACTGGATGGTGTTCAGAGATAAATGGGAGGGGTTGAGGGAAGCTGAAGGGTGGGACTAAAAACAAACAAAATAAAGCTAATGTCAAATATACTGTGTCCATGATATGTTTATAGTATGAATAAGCTGGAAGTAGAAGCCTAAGTATTTTAGTCCAGTAGTTTACTCCAATTAGGGAGGGGTGGTTGGGTTAGGGGAAAATAATAAAGGAAAATATACACTGTGTATTTTAGGGAAAGGGGGATAACTAGTCAGTTATACAACTGAATGCATTCAACTGAAATGTGTCTTCCGCATTTAACCCAACCCCTGTGAAACAGAGAGGTGCGGGGGGGCTGTCATAATTGACATCCACGTCTTCAGCGCCCGGGGAACAAATATACAGTATTTACAAAAAAATATATATATGGGAGATTGAAAATTATACAGACAATTAGAGTGATAGAAACAACAATCGATCTGCAATATTAAAGCTGATATACACCTTAATAAAAATAAAATATATAACAACTTGACTTAAGGGAAAATGTGGCACTTCAGTTCTAGTTACTCTAGGTCGTATAATGAGTATTGGTTAACAACATATAGACATAAAAGAGTGCGAACAATGAACAAGAATGAACAGAACAGGTACCTGCTATCATCAGAGACACAGAGGCAGGGCCGAGAATGGAGGAGCTGACAGTAAATATCTGGTAGAAGATGTACAGTCTGGAGATGGAAGAGTTCCTCTTGACCGTCTCATTGCCACTGTGCAGGAGGTCCAGGGTGTTGGCCAGAGTAGACGGCCCCCAGCGCCGCCTCTGGTTGTAAAACTCTTTGAACTCCTGAGGGGAGTTGGTGTAGGCGTCAGACGCAGCGTTGTACTCCACTCTCCAGCCCTGCTGGAGGAGCAGGGTGCAAAGCCAGCGGTCCTCACCTGGCCAGCAGGAAAAGGGAAGATTCAAGGAGGTGAATAGACTTATCAGGTCCTAGGACAGCTGCACACTTAGTGATTATCTCTAGGGAACACTTAATGAGCCAGTAAATATGTATACTCAGCAAAAAAACAAAACGTCCTCTCACTATCAACTGCGTTTATTTTCAGAAAACTTAACACGTGTACATATTTGTATGAACATAACAAGTTTCAACAACTGAGACATAAACTGAACAAGTTCCACAGACATGTGACTAACAGAAATGGAATAATGTTTCCCTGAACGAAGGGGGGTCAAAATCAAAAGTAACAGTCAGTATCTGGTGTGACCACCAGCTGCATTAAGTACTGCAGTGCATCTCCTCCTCATGGACTGCACCAGATTTGCAGGTTCTTGCTATGAGATGTTACCCCACTCTTCCACCAAGGCATCTGCAAGTTCCTGGACATTTCTGGGGGGAATGACCCTAGCCCTCACCATCCGATCCAACAGGTACCAAACGTGCTCAATGTATTGAAATCCGGGCTCTTCGCTGGCCATGGCAGAACACTGACATTCCTGTCTTGCAGGAAATCATGCACAGAACGAGCAGTATCGTTGGTGGCATTTTCATGCTGGAGGGTCATGTCAGGATGAGCCTGCAGGAAGGGGAACACATGAGGGATGAGGATGTCTTCCCTGTAACGCACAGCGTTGCGATTGCCTGCAATGACAACAAGCTCAGTCCGATGCTGCTGTGACACACCGCCCCAGACCATGACGGACCCTCCACCTCCAAATCGATCCCGCTCCAGAGTACAGGCCTCGGTGTAACACTTATTCCTTCGACAATAAACGCGAATCCAACCAACCACCAACCACCTGCCTTACAACAGGCCTAAAAGCCCTCCGTCCAGCCTCTCTCAGCCTATTGCGGACAGTCTGAGCACTGATGGAGAGATTGAGCGTTCCTGGTGTAACTCGGACAGTTGTTGTTGACATCCTGTACCTGTCCCGCAGGTGTGATGTTCGAATGTACCGATCCTGTGCAGGTGTTGTTACACGTGGTCTGCCAATGCGAGGACGATCAGCTGTCCGCCCTGTCTCCCTGTAGCGCTGTCTTGGGCGTCTCACAGTACGGACATTGCAATTTATTGCCCTGGCCACATCTGCAGTCCTCATGCCTCCTTGCAGCATGCTTAAGGCACGTTCACACATTTGAGCATTGACCCTGGGCATCTTTCTTTTTGTGTTTTTCAGAGTCAGTAGAAAGGCCTCTTTAGTGTCCTAAGCTTTCATAACTGTGACCTTAATTACCTACCGTCTGTAAGCTGTTAGTGTCTTAATGACCATTCCACATGTGCATGTTCATTAATTGTTTATGGTTCATTGAACAAGAATGGGAAACAGTGTTTAAACCCTTTACAATGAAGGTCTGTGAAGTTATTTGGATTTTTATAAATTATCTTAAGTCAGGGTCCTGAAAAAGAGACATTTCTTTTTTTGCTGAGTTTATGTCACCCTTGGTCTATTGAAGCCAACATAAATAGCTCAATGAACTGTGATAAAACGTTCTATGAACCTCCTGTTGTATAATCTAATACTCCAGTTTCATATACTGAAAACCAAGTGCTGTTGATGGGAGAATAAGGAAGTAGTCACCTTGATCATATTGAACATACTCAGAGGCTCTAGTTGCAGTGGTGGTGTATCTCTTGAGCACGTTGTCATCCATCAGAGCTGATCCCCTGAACAAGCTGAAGCATCCAGGACTGCAGAGGACTGAACCAAACACGTGCTCAGCTGTTTTCTGGAGCCAGTGACCAACAGCATACTCAAATTTCTGATACCACACCATTGGACCTAAAATAGAAATCAATGCATGTCAGTTCAGTTATACTGTAGCGGTAGACATGTTGATATATTATCTCTCAGTGGTTATGGTTGGAATTGGATTAGGGGCTCCGTATCGTGGAAGTATCGCAGAAGATCCGCGATAAAATGTCAACTTAATTTCCGATTGAGTCGACATATGCAACGTTTACAGTGGGATGCAGTCTCCGCGAACGCAGGAACATTGCCTTTACATTTCACTCAGCTACAACGCGGATCTTTCGCAACGCTTCTGTGATACGGATAGATGCACTTGAAATATACAGAATGCTGGACATAGCCATGTCTGAGTGGATCCCCTAACTCTTTGGTAAAGGGTGTATCAACATCAGCTCTACTCACCCATTCCTGTAGGGTGGATTCGTCCGCATGCAGCACCCACATTGCAGTACTTCCGAAGTCGGTCCACCAGTAATATCAGAGCTGCGGGGTGGAAGTCTGTGTCTCCATCCAGGGCCATGATGTAGGTATTGTCATCAGAGATGTGTTTTCTCTTACTGTCATTGTCATGCTGAGGCAACAGGAAACTCTCCCCATCCAGTGATATGAGACTGGCACGGCAAGGATTATTCTGTCTCTGTAGAAGACAAATACAAAAAAATCATACACATTCATTTAGAGAAACCATGGAACTATGGCTCGCTACTGATTTTTCATATTTACAGATCAGCTGTATTGTGGGGATAAAGGCAATAACATGGAAATTAGCATTAAATATATTACATACCGTTATCTTTTGAGGATTCTTGACATTGTATCCTTTCCATCCAAGCAGATAGTAGAGGTACATGATCTGAAAGACATGTCAGATGCAAACTTATAACCATTTCATTTTCCTCAAGTGTGTTCATACTAAAACCAAAAAAAGCAATTACAATATATTTATGTTCTTCAAGAAAAGTCATTAAAGTATGTTTAAAGAACGTAGGTTAACAGTGGTGAAATCATGGAATACAGTAATATTGAAAATCATCCTACCCACCTGTGACCATCTCTTCTTGTTTCTGATTAGCTGTTTGTCTTTCAAATGGAAATACAGCATGTTTCCTTCTGGCATCACAAACATTAATCGCCCACCATAAGGAGTCTCAATAATTGACACATCATCGGGCTCCTTATTGGTGAATACCCTGAAATACACAAACATTCCAGATTCATTATGAAACAGTTGGCAGTCTTTTGGATTGATAGAATTCCACCATTTATAGTGAATGCATCTTAAAGTAGAGCTTGCTTGTGCTCATTAACTGGCACTTGGTCTGGTTTTTATAGGGAGTAAAGTGCAAAGAAAAACCAAATGTCCACTTACCTGTAAACCTCTATGACCACATGAATGAGATCGGTCACATATTCGTTGATAAACTTTTTGTCCGTCTCTTTGTCTATCATGAATGCGTCATCTACAAATATGTGGCATTCAAAGTCAAAAACATCTTTATGTTCCTCTTTTGGGTCACCTCTGTACCGGTCCAACCTGAAACCATCAAGACACATGTTAAGAGAACATCCTATTTTTATGCAAAACATTATAGTAATTACCTCCTTATCATTCATTGTATTTTGTCAAAGTCTGTTGGTCCTGTACACGCTAAGGTTATAGAACTGATGTGGAACGCATTTCACACAATGGTTGTGATATAACTGATATTTTGGTAATACAATGGAGAGTTTGTCTGTATCAATATGTTTACACAACCATTTTACAGTGTCTCCACAACGCTTGTGTAATTATGTTTGTGCAGAAAAACTCTATCACAACAAGTGACAAATGTGTTACATGGCTACATGAGTTATACAACTTGAGTGCGGTGTGTACGGTGTCATTGTCTTGTGTTGTATACAAGAGGTCTCTGCTTCACACACTCACACACACACACTCATTCACACACACTAACATTGTACATTTATATGAAATAACTTTTCAGGGCTAGAAATATTTAAATATCAAACACAGTCAGCAAAAGTGATAAGCACAATACCTGAACATGGATGTGAGGATCTTCAACATCTCGTCATAGGTCTCATGCCACATTGTTGCACAGAGGTAAATGACACAATTCTCCACGTCGTCAACAACACTACTGTAGAATGAAAAACATGGGGAAAGTATGAGAACATGTTTGGATGGAGGAGAGAGAGCCATTTCTAAACATGTTTGAATGCAGAGTGATCAGAGTTAATGTCAGTAAGTGTATTTCAGCACACTACCACTAAGACTCTTTCTTATATAGTGCACTGTCGGCAAAACTCAACAATTACTGAATAAATGTCTATTTGCACTGTTGCAATGTGAAGTCTTAAACCATGTGGACTTTTAATCAATTAAATAGCAAAGTCTTGCCTCTCCTGGTTCCTCGTTTGCACAACCTTCATCTTGGTGTTCAGAAGCAGAGACAGGTCAATGAAGGCAGATTCATAGAGGCGTCGTACAAACAGCTCAGTTGTGCGTTCGATCCTCTGGACCTTGAAGTTCCACACGTAGTAGGTGCATGTGATGAGCCCGAGCCACATGCAAATGCCCTCCAGCGCAAGTAGGGAGAAAGGCCAGGTCCAGTAATGGCTACTCAAAGAAGTCCTGCAGATGCTCTTTGTGAGCTCCAGCATCACGACTGTGCTGGTGTTCTTGGTGCTCAGGTCAACTAGGCTCGAGCAAAAGTCTATGATAGAAGTTGTGTCGGCCCCAGCTAGGTATTGAGATTGCGTTAGGAAAAGGATCATGCCGAGAATGAGAACAGCGGGCCCGGTAAAACAGACAGGGAAGGCGAAGCTCATTCGCACAGAGTGGATCTTACAAGCCACCACCCCAAACCAATGGCATGCAGCAGAGAAAAAGGCTTGAAGGAAGAGTACAGTAAGACCAATATCAAGTGTCTCTCTATGCCTTGCAATTGTACTTTCATCTTCATCGGCCTTAGGGGTGAAATCAAAATCTGACCATACAATGTTTTCCTGTATCAATACATGGTAGATGAGGTACACAGCAGCAATGACTACAACCCTTAGAAGACTCGATATCACAAATACAAAGTCTCTGAAGGTGTCCAACTCAGCCAGCATTTCTTGCATGTTGTTGCTCGCCTGCACTGGGTTTTCCCACCAGTTCAGAGAAACCAAAAAAGATGCAAAAACTGCAATGCCAACATACCAATAACAGTCGTTCTCCTGGCCTGATACAAAAGAGGTTACCCGGACGTAATAGTCTGCTCCAAGGAGAAAGTAGCCGGTCAGGACAAGCATAAGAGAACAAATGGGGAAGATGATCTTCCAGTTCTCTCTCTGCAGACGAAATACAATCTGTAGGACTGAGGAAAGCATGCAGACTCCCCCGGAGATAAAGAGGTTTGTCAGCACGTCAAACTGGGGCATCACCACCAGCACCAGGATGGAGGTCCCAAGAGACACCAAGCATTCAATCCCACACACCTGAAAAATACACATTTAAGTTTATATTGACAGCATGCGGTGTTGGGGAAGCTACTCTGAAAATATAGTTTACCAGGCTACCAATTACTTCACACTGGAAGAAGAGAAGCAACACTAAAGCTACCCTTAAAAAAGTGAAGTTACTTTGAAAAAGGAGTTCACTAAATCCAAACTACTTCATGAAATATTATCATATGTAAATCTGAAATTTCATAGACTACAAATTGCAAGGTCAGATTACTTTGCGGTCATACGTTAACAGAATGTTTAATCTAGTCTATTTAACACAGACACAATGTTTCAAGTGAGAATTAGGCAGGTATGATGCCGAAAAATTCTTGCCTACTTCTCCACTATTTTCTTTTCTTTTTCCAGAAAAACAGCAGTATGTAGTTCCAGTAGTTAGCTACACCGCTACATGGTGAGAATATAACTAACTACTGAAAATACTGCATAGATTAGAAATGAATTCCCCAACACTGACAGCAAGAAATTTGAGCAGCAATTAAGACATACAAAGATCACCAAGAAGTCAAATTGTATAATATTTCAACTTACAATTCCCATAGTTCTCATGTTTGGTGGGACGAAGTTCTTGAAAGCGCATTTCCACAGTGACTTGAGGAACACGAGCAGGTTGGGCATCACCAAACAGCCCACCAGCATGAGCATGTAATATTGTCTTTCCTTGGAAGTCCTAGTCGATGTGGGGCTTGAGAGTGTGGAGAGAACCAGTAGAGAGCCCTGGTGGGTTAGATGTAAACACAATTGACATCAGACTCCTAATATTATAGCATCTAAGATTCATTCATTTAAACACTGATCTACATAATGAGTGTGAACAATTCCTTCATAGTGTTAGCAGTGTTTGTGTTAGAGAGAAGAAGAAAAAAACAGATGGGAGAGTACTAGGGTGTCTAGGGTGTCAACCTGGTCTCAGAGCATTTCGTATTATTCTGTACAAAAATCTGAGGCCCCATTTAGTATGATATTTTATGTTTTGTATGGTGTGAATTAATTTGTGGATGTCCATCACCCATTTGGTATGATATGTTCCGAATTACAATTCGCAGATTTGTGATTTGTCTCATAAAGAACCCATTCCCCTTCCCTTGTATACTATTCATCAATGCTGAGTTGTGGAAATGTATCTGATATGGTATGGATTCTATATATCTATTATAAGATGACATCCCAGGAGGTATTATGCTTGATCCAGTAGTTTCCAGGTTCATGGTGCTGGGGTCAATGCTAGATGTGATACAGTTTATGTGAAATTGATGTCAAGGGCCTCCCGAGTGGCACAGTGGTCTAAGGCACTGCATCGCAGTTGCTAGCTGTGCCACTAGAGATCCTGGTTCGAGTCCAGGCTCTGTCATAGCCGGCCGTAACCGGGAGACACATGGGGCGGCGCACAATTTGCCCAGCATCGTATGGGTTAGGGGAGGGTTTGGCTGGCAGGGATGTCCTTGTCCCATCTCACTCTAGTGACTCCTGTGGCGGGCCAGGCGCATGCACGCTGACACGGTCGCCAGGTTTACGGTGTTTTCTCTAACACATTGGTGTGGCTGGCTTCTGGGTTAAGGGGGCATTGTGTCAAGAAGCAGTGCGGCTTATGAGGACGTATGGCTCTTGACCTTTGCCTCTCCCGAGTCTGTACGGGAGTTGCAGTGATGAGAGAAGACAGTAACTACCAATTTGATACCACGAAATTGGGGAGAAAAAAGGGGTAAAAATAAAATAAATTGATGTCAAAAGTTGACATTTCTTTTGCATTTTATCTTACACACCGCACACTTAACCTAATTGTCATAACCTGTTACGTTAATTATCCTAACCTGCTGCGTAAGTTCTCCTCACCTGTTATAAAAAGTCAATTCTGACATAAGATGTATCCTGTCTACACTAAACTGGGTGCTGGTCCCTCATTTTGGCTCACCTTGCTGATGACAGCACTGGACAGGACCATTATCCCCACGAACGCTGCCACCAGGTGCTGGAACAACTCAAAGCATCTTCTCTTCTCCTCTTTCTCAGCACCAATGGGATTTAACTGGAATGGATCCCAGGTGTCTCTGTGATAGTATCAAACACAATTTCAAACAGTTTGTTAAAACTGTTTATTACTGTTTAATAAACCGTCCTTAAAATAATAACTTACAGTCTTTATAAACCCTTTATAAAGTGTAGCTGTATAGAGTGTTACTGTAATGTCTGACTTGAAGATATGTTATATCCAGTGATGGGAGGGTACAGATGTAGGATCTTAATTTTCTCACAGCAAGAAAATAATCCAGCATCAACAGGAAATATGAATTATTGTGTGGACTAGAATTAACGTTATAAAAACATTTTATGGGTTGATACATTTCTTTTTTTTACAAACTTTAGAAGCCTTTGCATTTCCTACTGTGCATGACATTTTCTGCACAACAGGGTAATCTAATTAAGATCCTACACCTGTAAATTATTTTAGTAGTTCATCATTGGGTCAAAGGAAGTAAGTCACAAGTGACATCATATAACATCCATTATAAACTGGGTGGTTCGAGCCCTGAATGCTGATTGGCTGACAGCCGTGGCATATCAGACCATATACCACGGGTATGATAAAACATTTATTTTTACTGCCCTTTTACTGCTCTAATGTTGGCAACCTGTTTATAATAGCAATAAGGAGCCTCAGTGTTTATGGGTGTCAGGGAAAGGTGACACTAAATGAGCCACTATTGAATCACTAGAATTGTAAATGAAACTGCTAATTGGGTGCAGTAGGTTCTGACAATGTCATATCCATGAATGATGCCCAGTCGGTCTGTATTCAGACAGCCAGTCTTACCTTATCTAATGAGCTTTGGCTTTGACATAACTATGGCGCCAGTATAAGCACCCAAACGCACCCAACCCAATTGTGACCAGCCCTACATGGTGAATCGCCCTAATTAAGATATGACCATTATCCATTATATCAACCTTATGTAAACAACCTCATGCCCACCAGGTTTACTGAATAAAAATGAATTGAACGAGGGGACAAAATGCTGATGGTGTTATCTCAAATAATTGATCTGAATAGACTGTTGATGATGTTCTAGATCAGTGGTTCTCAACCTATCCACAGGGGGTAGTTGGAAGACCCATAACACTGTAACACTTTGAATTTCTCCAAACACAAACAAGCTAGAGGGATGAAACACAGTACATGCACATTTGGGTTGTCTCCTTCCTTGTTAAGTCACAGACAAATGTTTCACTATTTGCATGTTTTATGGACACATATTAGTTTTTTAGGGGTGAAATGATTTTTACTTACTGCCCTGAGAATTCATTCCCAATAATTCAAACTAGCATAATTTTTATCACTATATAGTGGGGCAAAAAAGTATTTAGTCAGCCACCAATTGTGCAAGTTCTCCCACTTAAAAAGATGAGAGAGGCCTGTAATTTTCATCATAGGTACAATTCAACTATGAAAGACAAAATGAGAAAAAAAATCCAGAAAATCACATTGTAGGATTTTTAATGAATTTATTTGCAAATTATGGTGGAAAATAAGTATTTGGTCAATAACAAAAGTTTATCTCAATACTTTGTTATATACCCTTTGTTGGTAATGACAGAGGTCAAACTGTAAGTCTTCACAAGGTTTTCACACACTGTTGCTGGTATTTTGGCCCATTCCTCCATGCAGATCTCCTCTAGAGCAGTGATGTTTTGGGGCTGTTGCTGGGCAACACGGACTTTCAACTCCCTCCAAAGATTTTCTATGGGGTTGAGATCTGGAGACTGGCTAGGCCACTCCAGGACCTTGAAATGCTTCTTACGAAGACACCCCTTCGTTGCCTGGGCGGTGTGTTTGGGATCATTGTCATGCTGAAAGACCCAGCCACGTTTCATCTTCAATGCCCTTGCTGATAGAAGGAGGTTTTCACTCAAAATCTCATGATACATGGCCCCATTCATTCTTTCCTTTACACGGATCAGTCGTCCTGGTCCCTTTGCAGAAAAACATCCCCAAAGCATGATGTTTCCACCCCCATGCTTCACAGTAGGTAGGGTGTTCTTTGGATGCAACTCAGCATTCTTTGTCCTCCAAACACGACGAGTTGAGTTTTTACCAAAAAGTTATATTTTGGTTTCATCTGACCATATGACATTCTCCCAATCTTCTTCTGGATCGTCCAAATGCTCTCTAGCAAACTTCAGATGGGCCTGGACATGTACTGGCTTAAGCAGGGGGACACGTCTGGCACTGCAGGATTTGAGTCCCTGGCGGTGTAGTGTGTTACTGATGGTAGGATTTGTTACTTTGGTCCCAGCTCTCTGCAGGTCATTCGCTAGGTCCCCCCGTGTGGTTATGGAATTTTTGCTCACCGTTCTTGCGATCATTTTGACCCCACGGGGTGAGATCTTGTGTGGAGCCCCAGATCGAGGGAGATTATCAGTGGTCTTGTATGTCTTCCATTTCCTAATAATTGCTCCCACAGTTGATTTCTTCAAACCAAGCTGCTTACCTATTGCAGATTCAGTCTTCCCAGCCTGGTGCAGGTCTACAATTTTGTTTCTGGTGTCCTTTGACAGCTCTTTGTTCTTGGCCATAGTGGAGTTTTGAGTGTGACTGTTTGAGGTTGTGGACAGGTGTCTTTTATACTGATAACAAGTTCAAACAGGTGCCATTAATACAGGTAATGAGTGGAGGACAGAGTAGCCTCTTAAAGAAGAAGTTACAGGTCTGTGAGAGCCAGAAATCTTGCTTGTTTGTAGGTGACCAAATACTTATTTTCCACCATAATTTGCAAATAAATTCATAAAAAATCCTACAATGTTATTTTCTGGATTTTTTTTCTAATTTTGTCTGTCATAGTTGAAGTGTACCTATGATGAAAATTACAGGCCTCTCTCATCTTTTTAAGTGGGAGAACTTGCACAATTGGTGGCTGACTAAATACTTTTTTGCCCCACTGTACACTACCAGTCAAAGGTTTAGAACACCTACTCATTCAAGGGTTTTTCTTTATTTTTACTATTTTCTACATTGTAGAATAATAGTTAAGACATCAAAACTATGTAGTATGTAGTAACCAAAAAGGTGTTAAACAAATCCAAATATATTTTATATTTGAGACTCTTCAAATAGCCACCCTTGCCTTGATGACAGCTTTGCACACTCTATTTGGATTTTTTTAAATACCTTTTTTGGTTACTACATAAATCCATATGTGTTATTTCATAGTTTTGATGTATTCACTGTTATTCTACAATGTAGTAAATGGTAAAAATAAAGAAAAACACTTGAATGAGTAGATGTTCTAAAACTTGATCGGTAGTGTAGAGTATGTTGGCTAAACTTTGACATGAATGACGTTGTCACTAATTTTGTCTGTTGCTAAGCACATGAGGTTTTGTCATGGTAGCTAGGTTGGGGGCAATTGTAAAGTAGTTTTAAAATTACCCTGGGCCAAGCAGCCAAATTATGAAAACAAGTGATTTTAAGATTGTATGAATAATACATGAAATGTACAAATACTAACTTTAAATAGCATTGAGGTCCTGTAGAGTGCCAAAGAATTTGTAAACCGATATCATTTGGGCACCATCAGACTATTCAGATGTTTTGAGAAGAACCAAATGGCCATGCACAAACATGGGTGTTTCTGTAATTATTGGTTAAGTACATAGAAATACTAATATTCCTAGCAAAATTGTTACATATGATGATTCATGAACATGAATGTTTTTGAAGTTAAGTACATTTGGTTTATTTTTGGGGTGTCACATTTGACCCCAACTACTGTTAGAATTGCCCGTGCCACGGGGAAAATTTAACGTCCAGTATTTTCGGATTCAAATCGATATTGTGATCCGACCATCTTACGTACATACAGTGCCTTGCGAAAGTATTCGGCCCCTTTGAACTTTGCGAACTTTTGCCACATTTCAGGCTTCAAACATAAAGATATAAAACTGTATTTTTTTGTGAAGAATCAACAACAAGTGGGACACAATAATGAAGTGGAACGACATTTACTGGATATTTCAAACTTTTTTAACAAATCAAAAACTGAAAAATTGGGCGTGCAAAATTATTCAGCCCCCTTAAGTTAATACTTTGTAGCGCCACCTTTTGCTGTGATTACAGCTGTAAGTCGCTTGGGGTATGTCTCTATCAGTTTTGCACATCGAGAGACTGAAATTTTTTCCCATTCCTCCTTGTAAAACAGCTCGAGTTCAGTGAGGTTGGATGGAGAGCATTTGTGAACAGCAGTTTTCAGTTCTTTCCACAGATTCTCGATTGGATTCAGGTCTGGACTTTGACTTGGCCATTCTAACACCTGGATATGTTTGTTTTTGAACCATTCCATTGTAGATTTTGCTTTATGTTTTGGATCATTGTCTTGTTGGAAGACAAATCTCCGTCCCAGTCTCAGGTCTTTTGCAGACTCCATCAGGTTTTCTTCCAGAATGGTCCTGTATTTGGCTCCATCCATCTTCCCATCAATTTTAACCATCTTCCCTGTCCCTGCTGAAGAAAAGCAGGCCCAAACCATGATGCTGCCACCACCATGTTTGACAGTGGGGATAGGGTGTTCAGGGTGATGGGCTGTGTTGCTTTTACGCCAAACATAACGTTTTGCATCGTTGCCAAAAAGTTCAATTTTGGTTTCATCTGACCAGAGCACCTTCTTCCACATGTTTGGTGTGTCTTCCAGGTGGCTTGTGGCAAACTTTAAATGACACTTTTTATGGATATCTTTAAGAAATGGCTTTCTTCTTGCCACTCTTCCATAAAGGCCAGATTTGTGCAATATACGACTGATTGTTGTCCTATGGACAGAGTCTCCCACCTCAGCTGTAGATCTCTGCAGTTCATCCAGAGTGATCATGGGCCTCTTGGCTGCATCTCTGATCAGTCTTCTCCTTGTATGAGCTGAAAGTTTAGAGGGACGGCCAGGTCTTGGTAGATTTGCAGTGGTCTGATACTCCTTCCATTTCAATATTATCGCTTGCACAGTGCTCCTTGGGATGTTTAAAGCTTGGGAAATCTTTTTGTATCCAAATCCGGCTTTAAACTTCTTCACAACAGTATCTCGGACCTGCCTGGTGTGTTCCTTGTTCTTCACGATGCTCTTTGCGCTTTTAACGGACCTCTGAGACTATCACAGTGCAGGTGCATTTATACGGAGACTTGATTACACACAGGTGGATTGTATTTATCATCATTAGTCATTTAGGTCAACATTGGATCATTCAGAGATCCTCACTGAACTTCTGGAGAGAGTTTGCTGCACTGAAAGTAAAGGGGCTGAATAATTTTGCGCGCCCAATTTTTCAGTTTTTGATTTATTAAAAAAGTTTGAAATATCCAATAAATGTCGTTCCACTTCATGATTGTGTCCCACTTGTTGTTGATTCTTCACAAAAAAATACAGTTTTATATCTTTATGTTTGAAGCCTGAAATGTGGCAAAAGGTCGCAAAGTTCAAGGGGGCCGAATACTTTCGCAAGGCACTGTACCTATAAATGGTATGAATGATTAGGAGACATATGTACCTGTCTTATATCAAAACATGACTGGCCTAGTTCAAGTGGTCTCTGAGCAATAGAGTAAAATAGAAACATTTCCTCCAGTTTTCCCTACTTCAGGCAGAGCAAAATGTAGTTGTGGGTAGTTACCAGAAAGTATTGCGAACCCCTGTTTTTTTAGACGGATAGTATTAGACAAAAGAATCCACATATTCGGTCATTTAAAAAAGATATATCAAATAAAATTGTATTGGTCACATGCACATATTTAGTAGATGTTATTGCGCGTGAAACGACATGCTTGTGTTCCTAGCTCCAACAGTGCAGTCGTATCTAACAATGATATATTTAAAACTTTTCATCTATTGATCAGTTTACATACCTATAATTGCATGCTATTATTGATCCTAAAGCATGAAATCATTACAATGCATCTATCATGCTCATTCTAATGTCTCAAAACACTTATTCTAAGCAAATAATGTCTGTAGTCATTTAACAAATATTATATTGTAAGATGTTAGTGGTGTTTTAATTCCTATTAAACGGCTTTCTTTCAATATAACAATGTCAGTATTGATCTAATATCTATTATTCTAACACTATATCCTCCGTAGAGTAATAGATTAATTATAACAGCTTCTAGTGACATCTCACACACTGCCGAGGAAAGTCCCAATATTATCAGAGCAGCGGCCCGCGTTAAGGAGTTCAACTTTGCTTCCTTATATTGTGTATCTTCAAAACTAAATTCTCATTAGTTTCCCAATAATGGTAAATGATATCTACCGTAGTACATAGTATCGTTGTATCATGATATAGTTCTATTACTTATATTTAGTGTCATTTCAGTATTGGTGGAATATTTTTCCATGTCTACAGTGCTAATTCTTTTCAAGATCAGGCCCTGTGAATCCTAACAGTTTTGATCGAAATGATTCTCACGTGAAACTGAATTAAATTATTTTTGATTAATAAAACTAACCTGTGCCTTCCTTCCCTTTTCCTCCCTCTGAATTTGAGCTCCTCCATGTTTCACTGTCCTCAGTGGTACAGCTTAGTGGTCCTAAGTGCTAGTCCATTTGCTGAGGCACTAAGGTATTGGCATGCGTCAGTTCACTTTAATCAGCTACCACTATTTGAGATGCCTCTGGCCCTCCCTCTTTTATTGTCCTTTCACCCATAAAGAGGTACAAGGATCATCCATAATACGTAACACTTTAACATCTTTATTGTCTCTCACGGAAATGAATGAACATTTTGAGGTATCTTTTTGCTTACCTTTATGACAATTGACATCATTTACATACTGTACAAACTTAACCACCTATATACTTGATATTCTGGTTCTATCATTACAGAACATAAATTAACAGGTTTTCAATGCAAGGTCATAGCATGATGAAGGACCTCATAGATAAATACCCACCACACTCAAACTTAACACCTTGAGATATGATTTTGCTTTGAGGACCATTTTGAAAATGCTTTTAGATTACAAATGATGAATTTGTTCAAAGACTCCCTCAGTATACAAAGATCCTCCATTTGTACTACAGTATATCTACAAAAATAAGACACACAAATCTCCACTGGATGAGGAGCTTAGTAACTCCAATGACTTAAGACAGAATTCAGATATATTTTTTTTCCTTGTTCATGTGTCGATTGTTCCATTTTTATCCACCAAGAATGTAGGTAGACTTTGGTTTCATAAGGAAGTGAATATCTTTTTTATTTCACAAAAACAATTGAAGTTATTTTAGAAATGTATAGCCTTGTTTATACGTGGTGCTAACATGCATCTTTGTCCTGATCTTGTACACATTCAGAGAAATACAGTAGGTCTACACATGGTATTAAAATGTGTCTCTTATCTGTCGACTTTGCCCCCATTGTGACCACTTTTCCTGGTCCCTCACTGTATGCAAATTATTTGACGGCTATTCTATCAAAATAATATTTATTTATTTATTTTAAGACACATATTGATGCCATGAGCCATAAAGGTTTACTTTAATCAGCTAACACAATTTAAGATTCCTCAGGCCCTCCCTCTTTTCCAGTCCCTTCACCCATAAAGAGGTACAAGGATCATCCACAATATGTATGTCATGACTTCCGCCGAAGTCGGTTCCTCTCCTTGTTTGGGTGGCGTTTGGCGGTCGACGTCACCGGTCTTCTAGCCATTGCCGATCCACCTTTAATTTTCCATTTGTTTTGTCTTGTTTTCCCACACACCTGGTTTACATTCCCTCATTACTTGTCGTGTATCTGTTCCCCCCATGTCTGTGTGTGGAATTGTTTGTTGTAAAGTGTTTGTGCACTTCTGACTGGTTCGTGACTGGTTATTTTGTACCCATATTTTGTTGTTCTGGGTGCCGTTGGTTTTGCTTACTAAACTGCTCCGGTTATTACCCAGTTCTGCTCTCCTGCGCCTGACATCCTTGCAGCCAGACATGCACCTCTTATAGAATTCCACACCCGAATATGGAGTCAGCAGGTGCAGGTGCCCCTGGTATAGGGGTCGAGGAGCACATCCGGGAGCACGCGGCGATGCTCCACCATCATGGCGCCGCCACGGACCGCATCGTCCAAACCATGGACCGCTGGGAGAGACAGGGAGTTCCTCCAGCGCCTCCACCAGCACAACCGGGGTCTCCACTACTCGCTTCCCCCTGCACCCGGTCCCAGTGGGATTCGTCTCGCCCTTCCCCTGGTGTACGATGGGACGGCGGCACGCTGCCAGGGTTTCATGTTGCAGTTGGACCTCTACCTGGCAACCGTCCACCAGGCTCCTTCGGGACGTAAGAGGGTGTCCGCCCTCGTCTCGTGCCTCTCGGGGAAAGCCCTGGAGTGGGCCAACGCTGTGTGGGGAGAAGGAGATGCGGTGCTGGACCATTAAGGATTTCACCCGCAGCTTCCGGGCAGTCTTCGACCACACGCCCGAGGGTAGAGCGGCAGGTGAACGTCTCTTCCATCTTAGGCAGGGGACGAGGAGCGCCCAGGAGTCCGCAATGGACTTTAGGACCCTGGCCCCCGGCGCAGGATGGAACGACATGGCCCTGATCGATCACTATCGCTGCAGTTTGCGCGAGAACGTCCGTCGGGAGTTGGCATGCAGGGACACCACCCTCACCTTCGACCAGCTGGTGGACCTATCCATACACCTAGCCCGTGTATTGACTATCGAGGCCTAAACCAGATCTCTGTGAAGTACAGTTACCCGCTACCTCTCATAGCCACAGCGATTGAGTCAATGCACGGGGCGCACTTCTTCACCAAACTAGATCTCAGGAGCGCTTACAACCTGGTGGGTATTCAGGTGGGAGACGAGTGGAAGACGGCATTTAGTACTACCTCTGGGCATTATGAGTACCTTGTCATGCCATAAGGGTTGATGAATGCTCCATCAGTCTTCCAAGCCTTTGTAGACAAGATTTTCAGGGACCTGCACGGGCAGGGTGTAGTGGTGTATATTGATGACATTCTGTAATACTTCGCTGCAAGCACCGAGCATGTGTCCATGGTGCGCAGGGTGCTTGGTCGACTGTTGGAGCATGACCTGTATGTCAAGGCTGAGAAATGTCTGCTCTTCCAACAGTCCGTCTCCTTCCTAGGATATCGCATTTCCACCTCAGGGGTGGAGATGGAGAGTGACCGCATTTCAGCCGTGCGTAATTGGCCGACTCCCACCAAGGTAAAGGAGGGTGCAGCGTTTTCTAGGGTTTGCCAACTACTACCGGAGGTTTATCCGGGGTTTTGGTCACTTAGCGGCTCCCAATACCTCACTGCTGAAGGGGGGCCGGTGCTTTTGCAGTGGTCGGCTGAGAGGGAGAGGGCTTTTAGTCACCTGAGGGCTCTGGGAAAGGAAACTATGACGTGGGGGAACGGGAGCTGTTGGCTGTCATCAAGGCTTTGAAGGCATGGAGACATTGTCTTGGGGGGGTGAAACACCCTTTTCTCATCTGGTCTGACCACCACAATCTGGAGTACATCCGGGCGGCGAGGAGACTGAACCCTCGCCAGGCAAGGTGGGCCATGTTTTTCACCCGTTTTGTTTTCACCATTTCTTACATACCAGGTTCCTAGAACTTGAAGGCAGACGCACTGTCCCGGCTGTATGACACAGAGGAGCGGCCCATGGATCCCACCCCCATACTCCCGGCCTCCTACCTGGTGGCGCGGTAGTGTGGGAGCTGGACGCGGACATTGAGCAGGCGTTACGTGCAGAGCCTGCTCCCGTCCAGTGTCGCGCTGGGCATCTGTACGTTCCGTCTGCTGTCCGTGACCGGCTGATCTATTGGGCACACACGTCACCCTCCTCTGGCCATCCAGGCATTGGTCGGACGGTGCGCTGTCTGAGCGGGAAGTACTGGTGGCCCACTTTGGCTAAGGACGTGAGGGTTTATGTTTCCTGCTGCTCGGTGTGCTCCCAGTGCAAGGCTCCTAGGCACCTGCCCAGAGGTAAGCTACACCGCTTACACGTTCCACAACGGCCTTGGTCGCACCTGTCGGTCGATTTCCTTACCGATCTTCCTCACTCACAGGGTAACACTACGATCCTGGTCATTGTGGACCGTTTTTCCAAGTCCTGCCATCTCCTCCCTCTGCCCGGTCTCCCTACGGCCCTACAGACTGCGGAGGCCTTGTTTTCACACGTCTTCCGGCACTACGGGGTGCCTGAGGATATAATGTCGGATCGGGGTCCCCAGTTCACTTCGAGGGTCTGGAGGGCGTTCATGGAACATCTGGGGGTCTCGATCAGCCTTACCTCGGGTTTTCACCCTGAGAGTAACGGGCAGGTGGAGAGAGTTAACCAGGATGTGGGTAGGTTTCTGAGGTCTTATTTCCAGGACCGGCCCGGCGAGTGGGTGGTGTTCGTGCCCTGGGCAGAGATGGCCCAGAACTCGCTCCGCCACTCCTCCACTCCTCCACTAACCTCTCTCCCTTCCAGTGCATACTGGGGTATCAGCCGGTTCTGGCTCCTTGGACCCTTCAATGCTGCGGGAGTTCCACCATCTCCGTCCGGATCGCCCTGCACCTTGCCCTCCGGGTCGTCCCCGAGGCTGGTGTCAAGTCAGTCCCTCTCCTTGTTCGGGTGGCGTTCGGCGGTCAACGTCACCGGTCTTCTAGCCATTGCCGATCCACCTTTCATTTTCCATTTGTTTTGTCTTCTTTTCCCACACACCTGGTTTACATTCCCTCATTACTTGT
Organism: Oncorhynchus tshawytscha; assembly: GCF_018296145.1. Taxonomy (NCBI): domain Eukaryota; kingdom Metazoa; phylum Chordata; class Actinopteri; order Salmoniformes; family Salmonidae; genus Oncorhynchus; species Oncorhynchus tshawytscha. The sequence goes on from NC_056453.1 coordinate 35,456,901, forward strand.
CGTGTATATAACCCTTTGTTCCCCCTATGTCTGTGTGTGGAATTGTTTGTTGTAAAGTGTTTGTGCACTTCTGACTGGTTCGCGACGGGTTATTTTGTACCCATATTTTGTTGTTCTGGGTGCTGTTGGTTTTGCTTATTAAACTGCTCCGGTTATTACCCAGTTCTGCTCTCCTGCGCCTGACTTCCCTGCAGCCAGTCACGCACCTCTTACAACGTATCACTTTAACATCTTTATTGTCTCTCACGGAAATGAATGAAACTAGAAAGTTAACATTTTGAGGTATCTTTTTTGCTTACTTTTATGACAGTTCACATCATTTACATACTGTATGTACAAACTTAACCACCTCAAAAATGTATGTCTTCAGTGGGGCAATTTCGTCACCAAGATGTGTTACATAGCAACAATGCTTTCAGAATATACTTGATATTCTGATTCTATCATTACAGAACATAAATTAACAGGTTTTCAATGCAAGGTCATAGTATGATGAAGTATGATGAAGAACCTCATAGATAAATACCCACCACACTCAAACTTAACACCTTGAGATGTGATTTTGCTTTGAGGACCATTTTGAAAATGCTTTTAGATTACAAATGATTAATTCGTTCAAAGACTCCCTCAGTATTCAAAGACCCTTCTTTTGTACTACAGTATGTCTACAAAAAATAAGATCCATAAATCTCAAATGGATGAGGACCTTAGTAACTCCAACGGTTTAAGACAGTGTTCAGAGAGTTTATTTCCTTGTTCATGTGTCTAATCAATCTAATCATTCATCAATTGTTCATTTTTCCCCCCCGAATGTAGTAGGTAGGACTTTGGATTCATAAGGAAGTGAAAATGAAGCAGGGAGAAAAATATCCTCCCTTGACAAAATGTTTGCTCAGTATACAGTGACGCACTTCATGACCTTTATACAGTATCACAGATCATTCGTCACTTTGGCATAGAAGCCTAAATGTCCCTGTTGTCCACTCAGCAGAATTAGAAAGGGCATTATTATGTCTGTCATGCCCCACGGCTGATACACCAGGTCTAAATTATACTATTACAGTCAATCACAGCCATCTATTCAACTTGAACTTTGAAATGACACACTATTACATAACCACCGAGACCTCCCAACCCCAAGGTGACACTGCATGTGAATCACCATGTGAATAACCCCAAATAAAAGGTCAAGTGTATTATGTTCCTGTTCAGTGTCAAGAAATAACGTTACAAAAGGTTTATTAGACCAAGCCTATCCTTAGGTTTGTAGGCAGTATTGGTCATCATTTGCCCTATTGGCCATAACTCATATACTCAACTGTTTTAAATGCCATAGATTGGCTAATTAATATAATTTAATTGGATATGTTGGTTGGTGGTTGCATGGTTACCTGATATTTCTGTTTATTCCATAATCAATAAACCTACACAGGCACAGAGTAAACAAACATTTGAGTCAGCTCTTACTGCGTGCATTCATGTGCATGCGTGTGGAGAGAGAAAGAGAGCGAGGGAGGGAGAGAGTTTAGGCTAGGTTGGGCGAAGAGAATGATTTCCTCCACAGCTGTGTTGGGGAAGATGGGGGGGCTGGAAGTGGGCGGGGGGAATGGTCTCATAAAATTTGAGGAATGTTATACATTGCTAAAAAGGCTTGTTATCGACGGCCAGAAACATATAAGTTGGATTCAGTGATCAGGAAAACCTAAAAGTTAACGTCTGTTGGAAAGTTCAGAACGATTACCTCTTGATTTAGTCAACTGATCAACTCAACAGTTTGGTAAGCTACAATTTTATCTGGATCCTTTTATGTCTCAATTTCTTCCCTTATTCACTAGCTCAGAAAGCATCTCTGCATGGACTATTTTCTGAATCCTGAATGTGTAGGATGTTACACCCAGATATTGCTTCAAACCATTCCTTTATGATCCATCTCATCTCATTCTCCTCCCTCTTCCTTACGAAACACTTTAGCAGTCTCACCCACAGCCAAATGAAAGTAGACATTGTGTAAAACTTTTTTTCTCTCTTCCTCCCACTCCCTCTGCTTTCTGTTAAGCCCCTAACGCATGTCCCATCCCCCAGTATTCTTCTCCATGCTCTCTCTTCTCTCATGTCGGAAAGTAGCTGGGGTCGCAGAACAAAACCAGCGATGTCCTTTTTCGTAATTCAACTGACTGACATTCAACATGAATAAACAAAATTAACCTGTAGTGCACGATGGCAACGTCCTAATCTGCTCTGTCTTTTCTTTCTACCTCGCTCAAAAGTGTTCATTTTCTTTAAATGTTTAAATGACAGATTCCATTGTAAGCACGTTTCTGTGGCCCTATCATACTCCCGCCCGCCCAACCATCCCCACACCCACCCGTCTCCCTCATGTAAATATCTCCCTCCAGTTGTGTAATATTAGTTCATCTACGCAGTTCAGGCAAGCCAGGTCTGTAACTATTTCACTACTTTCTATGCTATACATGTACAGTATCTACCTGTTAAATTTGCTACAGTTCAATTATTTGTGAATTTGTAACAAACAGGTTACAAAAACAAACAAACTTATTAACAAAGCTTAGATTAGAATGTTTACATATGTCACAGACAGTAATCCATTTCAAATTCCATTTGAAAGTGATCATATTATCTATATCATAGGTTCTATGGTTCTCTGTGCAATGACGTGCAATTCAGTGACGTGTTTTTGTTGATGTTGAACTGTTTGATGAATATTGCAGTTCCCTTCAGAAGAATAAAAATACATTATATTATCTGACATTAGTTAGTTTTGAGTTATAGGTTCAGACCTAGTATTCAATCTCAACCTTATTATATGTGTTTTCAAAACACTAAAAGCTTAGGCTATCTTGTTTTGATGAGGCATATAGCATCTGGCTGGCTACACCTTACAATCCGCATATCAGTTTATGACTTATGATGGTTGTCACATGTAGGCAAGATGAGTTCTGGCGTTGTTTTCAGATGGTTCATTTGTTGCTAAGTTCTTTTTGTGTTATCAATATCATGTCATTTTGAACTTTCACCCAGATCTACACTCCCTATGATTGGGGCCTGGGCCTTTACAAAAACATTTTAAATTCTGGTTGCTTTAGGTTTGCTTTGCAACTGTTCTAACACTGTTCTCACATAGTTTATAGAGTAATTAAAACCAAACAGGTTTATGTTCATTTATTTTCATCACAGCTGATCTGCTGTATTTTAAGGCCCTCTCCTGGTTCTCTGTCATGGTATTATCAATGTTGTTATGCCTACAGTTTGTTCACTATCCTTCAACAGATGATCATGGCGGACTGCAATAGCATCGAATAGTCCCCACGATATGCAACTGTTCAGGGAAGTCAGGGACCAATACATGCAGTCAGTCAGGAAAGCAAAGGCTAGCTTTTTCAAGCAGAAATTCGCATCCTAACTCCAAAAAGTTTTGGGACATTGTAAAGTCCATGGAGAACAAAAGCACCTCCTCCCAGCTGCCCACTGCACTGAGGCTAGGTAACACGGTTACCACTTATAAATCCATGATAATCGAACATTTCAATAAGCATTTCTCAACGGCTGGCCATGCCTTCCTCCTGGCTACTCCAAACCCGGCCGAGATCCCTAAAGATTGGAAAGGTGCCGCGGTCATCCCCCTCTTCAAAGGGGGTGACACCCTAGACCCAAACTGTTACAGACCTATATCCATCCTGCCCTGCCTATCTAAAGTCTTCAAAAGCTAAGTTAATAAACAGATCACTGACCATTTTGAATCCCACCGTTTCCATCACCAACTTTAAACATCAACTATCTGAGCAGCTACGCTCAAGGTACTAAACGATATCATAACCGCCATCGATAAAAGACAGTACTGTGCAGCCGTCTTCATCGACCTGGCCAAGGCTTTCGACTCTGTCAATCACCGTATTCTTATCGGCAGACTCAATAGCCTTGGTTTTTCTAATGACTGCCTCGCCTGGTTCACCAACTACTTTGCAGACAGAGTTCAGTGTGTCAAATCGGAGGGCATGTTGTCCGGACCTCTGGCAGTCTCTATGGGGGTACCACAGGGTTCAATTCTCGGGCTGACTCTTTTCTCTGTATATACAATGATGTCGCTCTTGCTGCGGGCGATTCCCTGATCCACCTCTACGCAGACGACACCATTCTGTATACTTCTGGCCCTTCCTTGGACACTGTGCTAACTAACCTCCAAACGAGCTTCAATGCCATACAACACTCCTTCCGTGGAATCCAACTGCTCTTACGCTAGTAAAACCAAATGCATGCTTTTCAACCATTCACTGTCCGCACCCACCCGACTAACATCACCACCCTGGACGGTTCTGACCTAGAATATGTGGACAACTATAAATACCTAGGTGTCTGGCTAGAATGTAAACTCTCCTTCCAGACTCACATTAAACATCTCCAATCCAAAATCAAATCTAGAATCGTCTTTCTATTTCGCAGCAAAGACTCCTTCTCTCACGCCGCTAAACTTACCCTAGTAAAACTGACTATCCTACCGATCCTCGACTTCGGAGATGTCATCTACAAAATAGCTTCCAACACTCTACTCAGCAAACTGGATGTAGTCTATCACAGTGCCATCCGTTTTGTTACCAAATCACCTTATACCACCCACCACTGCGACCTGTATGCTCTAGTCGGCTGGCCCTCGCTACATATTCGTTGCCAGACCCATTGGCTCCAGGTCATCTATAGGTCTATGCTAGGTATACTTTTCACGATAACAACACCCACCCGTAGCACACGTTCCAGCAGGTATATCTCACTGATCATCCCCAAAGCCAACACCTCATTTGGCCGCCTTTCCTTCCAATTCTCTGCTGCCAGTGACTGGAACGAATTGCAAAAATCGCTGAAGTTGGAGACTTTTATTTCCATCACCAACTTTAAACATCAACTATCTGAGCAGCTAACCGATCGCTGCAGCTGTACATAGTCCATCTGTAAATAGCCCACCCAATCTACCTACCTCATCCCCGTACTGTTTTTATTTTATTTACTTTTCTGCTCTTTTGCACACCAGTATCTTTACTTGCACATCATCATCTGTTCATTTATCACTCCAGTGTTAATCTGCTAAATTGTAACTATTCGCTCCCATGGCCTATTTATTGCCTACCTCCTCATGCCTTTTGCACACACTGTATATAGACTTTATTTTTTCTACTGTGTCATTGATTTGTTTATTGTGTTAATGGCTTGTTTATTGTTTACTCCATGTGTAACTCTGTGCTGTTGTCTGTGTCACACTGCTTTGCTTTATCTTGGCCAGGTCGCAGTTGCAAATGAGAACTTGTTCTCAACAGGCCTACCTGGTTAAGTAAAGGTGAAATAAAATAAATAAATGTCGATGAACATGGCGTCCGACATCAGTCCAGCAGGGGGAGAAGGAGGGCCACATACCACTATGGTGGGAGGAAGTAAACCACTACACCGCTTCATCAGAGGCGAGCCAAAGAGTACTGGGGTGAGACTGGAAAACAGACAACTGATGTATTCATTGTTGCCAAATACTCCAAGGAGTCACTGCAGACAAACGCTGTGAACATTTTATTTTGTGTAAAATGTTTGTATTTATCATTCATTCATTTAGTGTTAGCGCTTTACATTACAGCACAAAATAAAGTGGTAATAGCAAGGTAATAGCATGGTTACAGTAATCATAATCAAAACATTATTTTACCAGATACCTCTTCATTTTTGTGTAAACTTATGATTATTTCGGTGTCTTTGTTCTATGTCCCTGGTTGGTTAGACTGCAATGCTGCTATTTATTCTATGTTCCTGGTTGGTTCGACTGTAATGCTGTTCTTTATTCTATGTTCCTGGTTGGTTCGACTGTAATGCTGTTCTTTATTCTATGTTCCTGGTTGGTTAGATTGTAATGCTGTTCTTTATTCTATGTTCCTGGTTGGTTAGATTGTAATGATGTTCATGGGATCATCACTCTTCATCTTGGGGATTCCAATGAGGCTGGATACACTGATGTCCTCTGCTGAGACTTTCACCCCTTTTTGGCTAGGAATCCTGGTACGCCCTCCTTGTGTGTGTCTATATAAATCTATGATACTGACAATCCAGATGTCTTAACATGACATCATGCCTTTCAGTCCTAAAAACCCTTATTTCTTAATGTTCCATTCAATGATATCTTTCAGACCTTCTCCCATGACAGTTTGGGCATGTTGTTGAACTTATGAACCCCCTCCCTCTGCTTTGTGACAGTTCATCATCTCTGGGTTGTTATATGTGCTCACAGAGAAGAATCCTTCAAAACAACTGGTGAGTCCCATGAATTGGAATTCTGCGCAAAGGCATTATAAACGATTAGTCATGGCACATTAATGTTCATAACTATGGCAAACGATTTTCATTATATAAAAAATATAGTGTAGAAAACATTAGGAACACCCTCCTAATATTGAGTTGCAGTCTCTTTTGCCCTCAGAACAGCCTCATTTCACCAGAGCATGGACTCTACAAGGTGTTGAAAGCGTTCCACAGGGATGCTGGCCCATGTTGAATCCAATGCTTCCAACAGTTGTGTGAAGTTGGCTGGATGTCCTTTGGTTGGTAGACCATTCTTGATACACACGGGAAACGGTTGAGCGTAAAAAAACAAGCAGCTTTGCAGTTCTTGACACACTCAAACTGGTTTGTTCGATACCTACAACCATACCCCGTTCAAAGGCACTTAAATAATTTGCCTTACCCATTCCCCCTCTGAATGGCACGTGTACACAATCCATGTCTCAATTTTCTCAAGGATTAAAAATCTTTCTTGAACCTCTCTCCTCCCTTTCATCTACACTGATTGAAGTGGAATTAACAGGTCACATCAATAACAGATAATCGCTTTCACCTGGATTCACCTGGTCACCTATGTCATGGAAAGAGCAGGTGTTTGTAATGTTTGTATACTCAAGTGTATAGTGAGCGTTCATGTGTGCATTCCACAGAGAGATCTCTTTTTAGTAACTTTTATCAGATTAAAGAAAAAGGAAACCTCACACTGCTCTTGATAGTATCACTGATCTTTAATAAGCTTTACGTATCAGCCTAACGGCCTTCGCTTTTGTGAGTTTTTTTTAAATTAGAACCCTTATGTAGACCTAGCCCCACCCACATCCGTTCCACACATGGAAAGAGGTTGGAGGCGAAGGAAAAACAAATAAGTGCTACCAAATATAACAATATGCATTTCATAAATATTCAAGTAAAGTGTGTAAATAAGACGTATTAAACACGTCTGTAGCATAGCACGTCCTCATTGTGGTTTTACAGACGTGTTTAATACGTCTTATTTACACACTTTACTTGAATATTTATGAAATGCATATTGTTATATTTGGTAGCACTTATTTGTTTTTCCTTCGCCTCCAACCCCATTCGATGTGTGGAACGGATGTGGGTGGGGCTAGGTCTACCGAGCAAGTTTTCATTAATCATTGGGTACATCGTACGAAAAACATCAGAGTAATCTTAAATAGGGGCATAATTCCTGTTCAAATCACCCTCCAGACATTATTTCCTAAATGCCTTTGTATGTTATGTTGTGAATTTGAACATGAGCAGTGTGCGGTTTCCTTTTTCCTTCATCTTGTTCAACTGTTACCATGCACCTGCAAAAAAGATTGCTCAGATGTGCGAGTGCCTTTTGAATTTAGTAACTTCTACCAAAGAAAAGCGTAAATGAATGTCAAACCACAGTTCCTCATCCCATTCTGTTTTTCTTATTAGTCATAGTAAAACCCACTGTGCAAAAGGTAAATAGTGTCAATTTTCAAGATGGTCATTCTTTAGGACTGTTCCCAGACCCTGACAACAGTTCATCACAATGTGATTGCCACTCTGTACTTCAGTCTGGAAGTGTCAAGCAAATAAATGCCTATTCAATGTTCTGGTAACCTCATGTTAAAGTGCCTTGAAAGAGGCTTTGTCACAAAGTGGTTGTAGTTCTTTCACCACTTTATTTGTTCTCACCCTGTAGGTGACAGCAAGCCTGGCCCTTAGTATCATCTCTATGTTGGGGGTCACAGTGGCTTTCTTTGAATTCCTTAAAGGCATCGTGCACATTCGGCAATCATATGACTACTATGATCATTACAACTATGACTACAACGCCACAGAATCTGGCAGAGTTGTAGTCCCCTGGCGTAAACAACATTTGGTATGTTTTGTTGCTGTTGTTCTTGTTGTGATTCCAGATCACTGTTATCTGGATCAATTATTATTAGAACTTAGGAATTTGCTTCATCACAATCTCTTTTAAAATGTAATTAAGAAAGGATAAACATCTTATAACACATCTTTAAAACATCTGTAACCTTTCTCATTCTGTCTAAATGAAGATACCTTTCATTCTCTGCTCTCTCTCATCATCACAGTACCAGTTGATCAGCCTTGAGGCTGTATTTATGTACCAGAGCTTAGTAGGCATGGTGGTCCTAATTGTGATGACATCATTTGCCAGGGTTGCCCTGCATTCCAGCAAGACACAGGTAAAGTACTGTGACAGACTTTAAAAACGTAGCTATATGTATTGTGACCTGAGGCTTGTAGACTGTGGTCAGTGTGCCAGTACAATTAATCAAATACATTTTGGTTTATAAGTGCCCTACAGAACCAGACATAATCTTATCTGCAACTAATGTTATTACAGTGTATGTTTATATACAGTACAGTGTATATAATGCTTTTTTGTGTGTCTATCTCATGCAGGAATGCCTAAGATAAACTCTGTTCTTTCTTCTTTACAGGCAGTTGTGGTAATGCAAGATCTACCATCACCAGACTGAATAAAGAAAACAAGGCTTTTCTGACTGTCTCTGCCGTGATGAATAGATAGAAAATTTGGACTTGCCCATTGATATGAAATAAATGTATTCACAAATATGTAGAACATTTCTTTAAATCCACATATATGGAATTGTCTTTGTATACACTCGTCTTTCTATACACTTGTACTTTGTAATAAATATAACATACACCACCAGTCAAAGGTTTAGACACACCTACTCATTCAACGGGTTTTCTTTATTTTTACTACTTTCTACATTGCAGAATAATAGTGAAAACATCAAAACTATGACATAACACATATGGAATTAGGTAGTAACCAAAACAGTGTTAAAGAAATCAAAATATTTTAGATTTTAGATTCTTCAAAGTAGCCACCCTTTGACTTCATGACAGCTTTGCACACTTTTGGCAATCTCTCAATCAGCTTCACCTGGAATGCTTTTCCAACAGTCTTGAAGGCGTTCCCACATATGCTGAGCACTTGTTGGCTGCTTTTCCTTCACTCCGTGGTCCAACTCATCCAAAACCATCTCAATTGGGTTGAAGTTGGGTGATTGTAGAGGCCAGGTCATCTGATGCAGCACTAAATCATTTTCCTTCTTGGTCAAATAGCCCTTACACAGCCTGGAGGTGTGCTGGGCTCCCAAGTGGTGCAGTATTCTAACGCACTGCATCTCAGTGCTAGAGGCATCACTACAGACCCTAGTTCGATTCCAGGCTGTATCACAACTGGTTGTGATTGGGAGTCCCATAGGGCGGCACACAATTGGTCCACCGTCGTCCGGGTTAGGGTTTGGCCGGGGTAGGTCATCATTGTAAATAAGAATTTGTTCTTAACTAACTTGCCTAGTTAAATAAAGGTGTACACAATCCTATTGAAAACAGATGATGGTCCCACTAAGTGCAAACCAGATGAGATGGTGTATCGCTGCAGAATGCTGTGGTGGCCATGCTGTTTAAGTGTGCCTTGAATTCTAAATAAATCACTGACAGTGTCACCAGCAAAGCATCCCGACACCATCACACCTCCTCCTCCATGCTTCATGGTGGGAACCACACATGCAGAGATCATCCGTTCACCCACACCGCGTCTCACAAAGACACGGCGGTTGGAACCAAAAATCTTAAATTTGGACTCATCAGACCAAAGGACAGATTTCCACCTCTCTAATGTCCATTGCTTGTGTTTCTTGGCCCAATCAAGTATCTTCTTGTTATTGGTGTCCTTTAGTAGTGGTTTCTTTGCAGCAATTAAACCATGAAGGCCTGATTCACACAGTCTCTTCTGAACAGTTGATGTTGAGATGTGTCTGTTACTTGAACTCTGTGAAGCATTTATTTGGGCTGCAATTTATGAGGCTGGTAACTCTAATGAACGTATCCTCTGCAGCAGGGGTAACTCTGGGTCTTCCTTTCCTGTGGTGGTTCTCATGAGAGCCAGTTTCATCATAGAGCTTGATGGTTTTTGCGACTGCACTTGAATAAACTTTCAAAGTTCTTGACATTTTCCATATTGACTGACCTTCATGTCTTAAAGTAATGATGGACTGTCGTTTCTCTTTGCTTTTGAGCTGTTCTTGCCATAATATAGACTTTTGCCAAATAGGGCTATATTCTGTATACCACCCCTACCTTGTCATAACACAACTGATTGGCTCATATGCATTAAGAAGTAAAGAAATTCCACAAATTAACTTTTAACAAGGCACACCTGCTAATTGAAATGCATTCCAGGTGACTACTTCATGAAACTGGTTGAGAGAATGCCAAGAGTGTGCAAAGCCGTCATCAAGGCAAACACTGTCTGTTTTGGTTACTACATGATTCCATATGTGTTATTCCATAGTTTTGATGTCTCCACTATTATTCTACAATGAAGAAAATAGTGTTTTTTTAATATGTAAAAAAAACTGGAATGAGTTGGTGTTTCTAAACTTTTGATTGGTACTTTAAATTGCTCAATTAGGGCCTATGTAACAGTATAAGAAAATATTCAAAAACACATCTTTGTATTTTCAAAATATACTTCACTTTCAAAATTAAACAACATCCATGTAGTGCAATGGAAAACGAACATGATCATTATAGAGGGGTTATTTGTTTAGCAAAAACACAGACGCATGAGCAGCTATGGGGCAAAACAGACGGGGTTGACTTAGATTGTTGACAACATGTAAGCTATATTTTACTCTCCAATGTTTATTGAAAACATAAATACATTTGCACAATGAGCACTTGCTGTCTCTCAAATCATTGTTACAGTTGTTGGTTAGCAAGCTAATGATGTTTAGCCATATTAACATTGACATGAAATCGATGCCTCTCTTTGTTCGGGCGGTGCTCGGAGGTCGACGTCTCCGGTCTTCTAGCCATCTCCGATCCATTTTTCATTTTCCATTTGTCTTGTCTTGTTTATTAAGTACTGGCCTCCCGGGTGGCGCAGTGGTTAAGGGCGCTGTATTGCAGCGCCAACCGGCCGCGACTGGGAGGTCTGTGGGGCGACACACAATTGGCCTAGCGTCGCCTGGGTTAGGGAGGGTTGGCCAGTAGGGATATCCTTGTCTCATCGCGCACCAGCGACTCCTGTGGCGGGCCGGGCGCAGTGCGCGCTAACCAAGGTTGCCAGGTGCACTGTGTTTCCTCCGACACATTGGTGCGGCTGGCTTCCGGGTTGGATGCGCGCTGTGTTAAGAAGCAGTGCGGCTTGGTTGGGTTGTGTATCAGAGGACGCATGATTTCAACCTTCGTCTCTCCCAAACCCGTATGGGAGTTGCAGCGATGAGACAAGATAGCAGCTACTAAGCAATTGGATATCACGAAATTGGGGAGAAAACGGGGTAAAATTCAACAATTTTTTACAAATTTCTATTAATTACTAAAGTGGCTAGAGATTTGAGTCTGTATGTTGGCTGCAGGTAGTTTGTCCCCGGTGATGGGTTGTGCAGACCGCATTACCCTCTGGAGAGCCTTACGGTTGTGGGTGGAGCAGTTGCCGTACCATGCGGTGATACAGTCCGACAGGATGATCTCGATTGTGCATCTGTAAAAGTTTGTGAATTTTTTCGGTGCCAAGCCAAATTTCTTCAGCCTCCTGAGGTTGAAGAGGCGCTGTTGCGCTTTCTTCACCACGCTGTCTGTGTGGTTGGACCATTTCAGTTTGTCCGTGATGTGTACGCTGAGGAACTTAAAACTTTCCACCTTCTCCACTGCTGTCCCGTCAATGTGGATAGGAGGTGCTCTCTCTGCTGTTTCCTGAAGTCCATAATCATCTTGTTGACATTGAGTGTGAGGTTAATTTCCTGACACCACACTCCAAGGGCCCTCACCTCCTCCATGTAGGCCGTCTCGTCATTGTTGGTAATCAACCACTGTAGTGTCGTCTGCAAACTTGATGATTGAGTTGTTGATGAGCATGGCCACGCAGTCATGGGTGAACAGGGAGTACAAGAGAGGGCTGAGAACGCACCCTTGTGGGGCCCCAGGGTTGAGGATCAGTGAGATGGAGATGTTGTTTCCTACACTCATCACCAGGAGGCAGCCCGTCAGAAAGTCCAGGACCCAGTTGCACAAGGCGAGGTCGAGACCCAGGGTCTCGAGCTTAATGACGAGTTTGGAGGGTACTATGGTGTTAAATGCTAAGCTGTAGTCGATGAACAGCATTCTTACATAGGTATTCCTCTTGTCCAGATGGGTTAGGGCAGTGTGCAGTGTGATTGCGTCGTCTGTGGACCTATTGTAACGGTAAGCAAATTGGAGTGGGTCTAGGGTATCAGATAGGGTGGAGGTGATATGATCCTTGAGTAGTCTCTCAAAGCACTTCATGATGATAGTCGTTTCGCTCAGTTACCTTAGCTGTCTTGGGAAAAGGAACAATGGTAGCCCTCTTGAAGCATGTGGGCACAGCAGACTGGGATAAGGATTGATTGAATATGTCCGTAAACACACCAGCCAGCTGGTCTACATATGTTCTGAGGACGCGGCTAGAGATGCCGTCTGGGCCGGCAGCCTTGTGAGTGTTAACACGTTTAAATGTTTTACTCACGTTGGCCATGGTGAAGGAGAGCACACAGGTTTTGGAAGCTGGCCATGTCAGTGGCACTGTATTGTCCTCAAAGCGAGCAAAGAAGTTGTTTAATTTGTCTGGGAGCAAGTCGTCTGTGTCCCTGACGGGGCTGGTTTTCTTTTTGTAATCCGTGATTTACTGTAGACCCTGCCACATACGTCTCGTGTTTGAGCCGTTGAATTGCGACTACTTTGTCTCTATACTGATGCTTAGCTTGTTTGATTGCCTTGGAGAGAATAGCTACATTGTTTGTATTCGGTCATGTTTCCAGTCGCCTTGCCACATAATTTAAAGCAGTGGTTCGCACTTTCAGTTTTCCGCAAATACTGCCATCAATTCACGGTTTCTGGTTAGGGAAGGTTTTAATAGTCATCATGAGTACAACATCCCAGATGCACTTGCTAATAAACTCACTCACTGAGTCAGTGTACACATCAATGTTGTTGTCTGAGGCTATCCGGAACATATCCCAGTCCACGTGATCAAAGCAATCTTGAGGCATGGAATACAATTGGTCCGGCCATCGTTGAACAGACCTGAGCACGGGCGTTTCCTGTTTTAGTTTCTGTCTATAGGCTGGGAGCAAAAAAATTGTCGTGGTCAGATTTGCCGAAAAGAGGACGGGGGAGGGCTTTGTATGCATCGTGGAAGTTAGAGTAGCAATAGTCCAGAATGCTGCCAGCTAGAGTCGCGCATTCGATATGCTGATAAAATTTAGGGAGCTGTCACGACTTCTGCCGAAGTCGGTCCCTCTCTTTGTTCGGGCGGCGTTCGGCGGACGACATCACCGATCCTCTAGCCATCGCCGATCCACCTTTAATTTTCCATTTGTTTTGTCTTGTCTTTCCACACACCTGGTTTCAACTCCATCATTACATGTTGTGTATTTAACCCTCTGTTCCCCCCATGTCCTTGTCTGGAATTGTTTATTGTAGTGCTTGTGCACGTAATGCTGGTGTGTAACGTGTTTTGTTTACCAATTGATTTATTGTTCTGTTTACGGTGTTTTTGTTTATTAAACAGCGCCGTTGTAAATCAGTTTTTGCTCTCCTGCCGCCAGTACGCACCCCCTACAGGAGCCTTATTTTCAGATTAGCTTTGTTACAATAAATTTAGCCTCAGGATATATGGTTTCCAGTTTACATAGAGTCCAGTGAAGTTCTTTCAGGGCCGTCGAGGTGTCTGCTTGGAGGGGTATATACACGGCTGTGATTATAATCGAAGAGAATTCTCTTGGTAGATAATGCGGTCGGCATTTGATTGTAAGGAATTCTAGGTCAGGTGAGCAAAAGGACTTGAGTTCCTGTATGTTGTTATGATTACACCACAAGTGAATTGGTGATCATAAGGCATACACCCCCACCCTTCTTCTTACCAGAGAGATGCTTCTTTCTTTTGGCACGATGCGTGAAGAAACCGGGTGGCTGTACCGACTCTGATAACATGTCCCAAGTGAGCCATGTTTCCGTGAAACAGAGAATGTTACAATCTCTGATGTCTCTCTGGAAGGCAACTCTTGCTCGAATGTTGTAGTATACTCGTGAGTAGTATACTCGGGAGCGGTGAGCGATGTGCCTGTCTTCGGAGCCTGACCAGAAGACCGCTCCGTCTGCCCCTTCTGCGTTGTTTTGGGTCGCCTTATGGGATCGGATCCATTGTCCTGGGTGGTGGTCTGAACAGAGGATCCACTTTGGGAAAGTCATATTCCTGGTCGTAATGTTGGTAAGTTATATCCAATAGTTCTTCCCAACTGTATGTAATAAGACTTAAGATTTCCTGGGGTAACAATGTAAGAAACAAAATACTGCATAGTTTCCTAAGAATGCGAAGCGAGGCAACCATCTCTGTTGGCACCATCTCTGTCGGCGCCATCTAACAGTATGTACTGCATGACAGAGTTATAGACCGTTCCATCATCATGAAAGAGAGGAGGATGGCATTGGTGTTTCTCTACAAGTAGGGTCAGTTTTCTATCCGCACGAACACACACACACAGTTTTAAAATCACCATTGGCCTCATGGTGAAACTCCTGAGAGGTTTCCTTCCTCTCCGGTAACTGAGTTGGAAGGATGCCTGTATTTTTGTAGTGACTGGGTGTATTGATACACCATCCAAAGTATAATTAACCCTTGTGTTGTCTTTAGGGTCAAAAATGACCCGCCACTATGTTTAACAGCAGAGAAAACCCCCTAAATTATATTATTTCACCTTGACATTTGATGCCTTTTCCTAGAATGACCCCAACATTAGGAAAAGTGAAACATCACCTTTGTTTATATTTCCATGAGAGCTGTACACCTCCAGGGTACAAAGATTGTCTTAAGGTAATTCTTGACCCGGCAGTTATAAAATAATTTACACACGACAAAAAAAAACACAAAGACACACACACACACAAACAATGAGAAATTGAGATTATGCGTGCTACTGATTGAACTCAGACAAAACTAAAACTTTCTTGTGCATGTGCAGCATCTCCCTTCCATGACCCCTCCATGACCCCACACATGACTCAAGTTCAGACAAAATAAACATTTCTTGAAAGCATTGTTTACTATGGGGAATGCAGTCAGAGGCTATAAAGGTGTTGCAGATGACAATCCCCCTCACGTCTCTCTTTGCTGAAACCATGAGTGCACGTTTCAGTGCCCAACAGGTCATAGATCAGATTTTTTTCAGATGTCCAGGAGGAACAAGAGAACAATGATTTTGAAGAGGAGAATGTATCTGAAGAAGAAGATGGGGAAGAATACAACACAGAGCACGATGCATCATCTTCAGATGAAGAAGAAATCCCCCAGGCAGAAAGAGAGACATTTTTGTC
This sequence comes from Oncorhynchus tshawytscha, assembly GCF_018296145.1. Lineage (NCBI taxonomy): Eukaryota > Metazoa > Chordata > Actinopteri > Salmoniformes > Salmonidae > Oncorhynchus > Oncorhynchus tshawytscha. Next base: position 35,472,609 of record NC_056453.1, read on the forward strand.
AAAGAACAGCAAATGAACATGATCCTTGCCACCATATGACACCCAGGGCAGGATGGCAGCACAAAATGCCATAAGGAAGACCCCAGGGCCCACAAGACATGCAGTTGCCCATGCCCAGGACATCACCTCAACATTCAACATGTTCATCACACCAGCCACAAATTTGGATGATTTCCATAAATATGGAGACAACTGGGAAAGGATGGATGAGATTGACCTGTATGCCTACATAGGGCTGCTAATCTTAGCGGGTGTGTATAGGTCCCGAGGCAAGGCTACATGTAGTCTCTGGGATGCAGAGAGTGGAAGAGCGATTTTCCATGTCACAATGCCACTGAAAGTATTTCACACTTTCTCATGAATGCTATGATTTGATAACCGTGAGTCAAGACCTGCAAGACGTGTGAGAGACAAACTGGCGGCCATAAAAGAGGTCTGGGAAAAGTGGGTGGAGCGCCAAACATACCTCTACAACCCTGGGCCTGAAGTAAGAGTGGAAGAGCAACTGGTTCCATTCAGAGGTACATTTTTATTTTCATATCTGTAATGTAAGTGATTTTCATTGTTAATTGTATAATTTATTGATATATCATTGATTTATGTGATTGTTTTCTGTAACAATGATACTAATTACTGATCCCTTTTGTCAAAAGTTCACTGTCCTTTCCGGCAGTTTATGCCCGGCAAGCCAGCAAAGTATGCATCAAGATATGGGTGGCCTGTGACATACAATCCAGCTACGCTTGGAAGATGCAAGTCTACACAGGGAAGACGACCATTGGAGGCCCGGTGAAGAACCAGGGGATGCGGGTTTTCCTTGATGTGACAGATGGACTGAGGGGGCACAATGTCACGTGGGACAATTTCTTCACCTCTTATGAACTCAGCCAGCAGCTCCTGAAGAAGAAGATCACCATGGTTGGCACAATAAGCCTGAGCTCCCCCTTCACTCCTTGCAACAAGGGGGAGAAGCCTTCTCATCAAAGTTTGCCTTCACCCCTTCACCACCACTCTAGTTTCTTACCTCCCAAAGAGGAACAAGAATGTGGCTGAGATCAGTGATCGTGAGCGCCAGGAAGCCAGCCATCATCATGGACTAAAACCACAACAAAGGAGGCATGGACAACCTGGACAAGGTGATTGGAATTTACAGATGCAGAGAGATAACTGCCCGTGGTCCCCTGGTCATCTTCCATAACATCATTGATGTGTCCTCATACAATTCCTTTGTGATAAGGAACAAGATCAACCCTACTTGGATGCCTGATCAGTGGAACAAGAGGAGGGTGTTCCTGGAGCAGCTGGGAAAGGCACTTTTAATCCCACACATTCAAAGAAGGGAGCGCCTCCCCCGCACAGCAGCCTCTGCAGCACTTGTGAAAGCTGAATCTTGTCCTGATCCACCTGAGGCTGCAGCTGGGGCAGGCAAGAGGAGGAGATGCCAATTCTGCCCCCCCAAGAAGGACTGTAAAACAAATACTATGTGCTGCACATGTGGGAAATACATCTGCAAAGTACATGCACACGCACTTGCATACTGTCCTACATGTGCTAATTAAAGTTGATTGATTTATGTTCTTCACGTTTTTTGGTTGTATCTATTATCTTAATTTATTCTTATTTATTGTTGTTGTTGTGTATTCACCTTGTGGGTGGGGGCGACGGTTAAAAAAAACGGGAGAAGACTAGTATTTTGTTGTTGAATTCCTCACTGTACAGTGTATAAGAATATATCACTGTGTTGCCAAAAGTTCAAGACTATTATTGTTTCCCTTCAATAAAATGCATTCAAAACTACTTTATGCACATTTCTGCTACTTTTAGGCTATTCAAGTGCTATCTCTTGCTAAAAAAATATTTGTTTACATCTATGCAGTACATTAACCAACAATAATAATAATAAACCTCTAGTAAAGAAAACAATTATGACAAGTGTGTTGTAATAAAAACGAGTGATGTCCACTGATTAAATGCAGTCTTTCTGCATTGTGAACGGGGAAACCCCAGATATTCACAAAGTTTGTAATGAATGACAGGTTGTTTCTTCATGCAAAATAGTTTTGGGGTTTAAAATTCAATGAAGCTGCTTTATTTTAGGGGTGTAGTGAAGGTGGGTCATTTTTTACCCTTAGGACAAGGGGAGTATAAAGAATTGTAAGACTACACAAGGGTTAATAACTTCACCATGATCAAAGGGATATTCAATGCCTGCTTTTTTATTTGTACCCATATACCAATAGGTGCCCTTCTTTGCGAGTCATTGGAAAACCTCCCTGGTGTTTGTGGTTGAATCTGTTTTTGAAATTCACTGCTCAACTGATTGACCTTAAAGATATTTGTATGTGTGAGGTACAGAGATGAGGTAGTCATTCAAAAGTCATGTTAAACAATGTTATTCCACAAAAAGTGAGTCCATGTAACTTATTATGTGACTTGTTAAGCAAATGTTTACTCATGAACTTATTTAGGCTTGCCATAGCAAAAGAGTTGAATGCTTATTGACTCAAGACATTTCAGCTTTTCATGTTTAATTTTTATAAACTTGAAAAACATCATTCCACTTTGACATTAGTAGGTTTTGTGTGTAGGCCAGTGACAAAAAAAAAATCTAAATTTGATCCATTTTAAAATCAGGCTAAACACAACAAAATGTTGAAAAAGTCAAGGGGTGTGAATATTTCTGAAGGCACTGTAGCTAGCAATGCTAATGTTAGCTGGCTAGAATGTCAGTGCTCTCCCCTCAATCTTAGCTAGCTACCTAAAGTTATACTGTATCTAAAGTCAATCTGAAGACATCAGAATAATGACAAAGGCCTGCCCTGCTAATTATTTGCCTCCTTTTGAAATGTCATCATGTTTCCAAGCCACAGTAATGCACTTTAGACAAAATCTTCCTCAACACCCATTGAGACTGCATTGAGTAGAATGTTCAGCTGGGCATCTGACCTAAAACTAACGTTCAAAACAATATTGTGACGAAATGTGCAACCCATGAATATAAGGCCACTTGAAATAGGGTATAAGACAAATTAATTTTGATGATCCATTTTCACTTCATCAAATGACAAACTAATGCCAAAAGGTGCTTTCTCAAATTGTTTTCGAAGTGACAGAGAACATCTGAAAGCATTTCCTTTTCATCAAATGGCTGGTAGCACAGACTATCATACCAAAAGCACTTTCCCAAAGGTTTTTGGATACAGTTCACAAGTGGATTGAACCCTGATCAACTCTATCTCACAAACTGATCTTGATAGGGTTGAACAAGCCATAGCCCTGACCTAATTCCAAAGTTGTGTAGGATTTTCAGCTGAAGCTCCATTGCTTTGATCGTTGTTGCCATCAGGTGGGGCCTGTCCTCTGAAGGTCCTCGCAGCCCCGTTGGTGGACGCGCATGTGCTCAGTGACCCGGTACTGTCTGGAGAAGGTCATGGGACACTGGGGGCAGGGGTAGGGCCTAACTCCCAGGTGGGAGCGCATGTGTCTGTTGAGGGAGCCTCGCTGGCTGAAGGCCCTATCACACATAGTGCACTGGTAAGGCTGGACAGAGGCAGATGCAGGCACACCCACACTCCCATTGGAGTCAGGGTACCCTGCCAATGGATGTTTGGCTGAAATGTCCAGTAAAACGAAATCTGAGGTGCTGGCTTTGACATTTATGCCAAGGCCTCCTCGGAGGTCAGAGTTAGCCATGGCACTATACAGACCATCGTCGTCCGAGTCACTGGATTGTACAGGGTGATGTTTTTCTCTTGCAAGATAGTGATAGCGAACTTGTCCTTGATATGTTTCCATTTCGTTGGTGTTAGTGTTACTGCCCTTGATATCACATCTGCTCTCGTTTGATGTTACCTCCTCAGATATTTTGGGGTTTAGTGTAGAGTAGCTCGTTGCCTCAGTCCATAGATTTGATCTAGAAGCACTCTGAAAGCATTTTGTTTCGTCGTCCTGGGGACAATATCCACTGGTGATCATTGAACTCCATAAATCCTTTAATTTACCCTTAGGGGTGTTTTCTATGGCATTATCAGGGATGTACTCATCAGCATCTGAAATATTTTCAAATTGCCGTGTGGGGTGGCATTTAGAACCTTTCTCTTTGTTTGTCTCTAACTGATCTATTGTAGTTACCCCTTCGTTATCACTACATTTGGAAGTTGTATCTAAGTGAGGACAACTTTGAATCCTGGAGTAATGACTTGAAGTATTGAAGTGGGATGTAAATTCCTGATTTGTAGTGTTTTCAGTATCATCCTCCTCACCAATTTCTGAACATACAGCAGTGTGTGTCAGGATGGCATTCCCAGAACTTTGTAATACAGATTTTTCATCCAACTCCCTTTGACACCTTCCTGTGTAATATGCTGCATCCTCTGGGGCAGCCATGGGCAGATCCTGGACATTGGAGCATGCACTGCCAGATAAAATCTTGCTTTGTTTTGGTTGTGACTCATATAAAGCTGCCTCATAATTATCATCCGTTTGTAATCCATAGTGCTTTAAATTGTGTCCATGACCAAGTGTCACCTTTCGTTCACTGCCTCCTGCCTCCTTTATGGTCACGTCAGACTCACTGTTCAATTTTCTGCATTCAGGTCTGGATTCTGACAATAGAGAAGGCTTTCCAGTTGTGCTGACATGGCATATGACGGGGACGACTTCACAACTTAGAGGGGTTGGTGTGCACTGCGATGGAGAATGTTCATTCTTCTTGTTTTGCTGCTGATCTGAGCATTTCCTCTTTAGATTGGGTTTTATATCTGCTGAAAGAATGAATATAGAAATTAGAAAGAATATATGATTTTAGAAATTAGAACACAATGTGATATTATTCTTACACAATTAAAATAATTAATAGATAGATTATTTGACCTGCAACAGTGCAGTCAGACTCGGATGATGTGTCCAGTGTGCTCCTTCTTATTAAAGCCTTCTGTAGTTCATCCATTTTCAGATAAGTAGCAGCAGAGAGAATAGATTCATCCTGATCTGGTGGGGGTAGTGTCCCAGTGTAGATAAATTCCAAAAGAGACCCCAGAATTTCAGTTGAAAGGGATGGAAACTGCAAGTCCAGCAGTGCACCTTTACTGGGGAGAAGGGAAGCCAAGACGGGACTAGAAGCTGACAGGACATTTTTGTGGGCCAGATAGAGTTTCACCGGGTTCAGATGTTGTCGAATCACACAGTCACAAAATTGCCCCTCCATTCTCTGAAAATTGAGTTTCCTCAGTAGGGCCACAGCATGGGTGTTGACCACTAAAGGATATGTTCCCACCTAGGTAACAGATTAGAGCAAGTCATTAAAACAAACTCTTCATGGTGTGGCGTGAGTCTTTTTGTTCAATATGTGTGAAGTTTGCACATACTGTATTGAGCATGTTGAGATCTATAGGCTAACTAGACCATTGCAAATATTATGGGAATGTTATGACAATTTAAAATAGGCTATTGTTCTATGATTCTAGAGGCCTCCTGTCCCAATTCTATGGTGACAATAAAATACTTTTCAGATTTATAGAACTGTTGTTTCATGCACACAACAGGTTGATTTGGTTTTGCATTTATTACATACAAAATAATCTCGCAATAAGAAACCAGACAGAATAACAAGAAAGTTTAGGCCTATCAATAACTTCATTATTATTATAACTTCATTATAGACCTATTATTCCAGCCTATTATTACAAACTAGGATTTCTGTTGATTCACTCAACAAATCGACCATGAAAATAACAGTAATAGGGTTACTATGATAAAGTTGGCACTAGCTGCAATAAGTATGGAATACTGGATACAATTCTGAAACAATAACATTTTCATTCAGTATAGTTTTATATACTAATAAATGGCATATAATAAAATGGAACATCTATAAAACAAGACAAAGGTATTGTGTTACTTACATTCATCGTGAACGCACTCTTCTTAAATAAGTGCAAAGAATCCTTGAAAAAGTGAAAACTAAAGTATCCGTGTATATACTCCGCTGCCGGTGTCTACGTGCGCTTTCATTCGGAAAAGAATCACACGCTTTTGATACTACGAGGCTGGCGACGTGACACTCTTCAACAGCTGCTTTTAGGGAGTCCCTGCCATGACGTCAAAGTCTCCATGTCCGGCTATGGTGAGACCCAACCCACATTTCCCCTGCGGTGTCCTCACTTGTTCCACCCAATGATGTATACAAACATCATTGGTTAACAACCCTGCGCAAGCCCTCAGTGATGCTTTGTTGATAACTCCATAAATGCAGTCTCCTCCTGTCCCCTACCCCACGTGCTCGTCACATCCCCACTGTACACTTACTAAGGTTACACATATCACCGTAGTCCCGTGGGTATGTTTCTTGCGCAATGGAAATACCACCACAGATATAGGTTGCCGCAGCCTCATTCGGAAACAGTG